>NC_037303.2:8041682-8348382 GCF_000002775.5 Populus trichocarpa
AGAAACAACTCTCTTAAAAATCCTCTAATAATCATGCATCATAAGATCCATGATAAAATCAAAATCTATTACTTTTGATAAAGTCAAAAAGAAAGTCGAATGGCATTGGAGTTTCTTAGAAAATATTATTCCATGTTGGCGAAAGCCAGTTCATCAATCTGTGTCCATTGCGATAATTAGTTTGTAATTAGAAGGGCATAAAGTAGTATGTGTAATAATAAGTCTATATATATATATGCATCATAGACGTGATATTATTTCCATTAACTATGTAAAGACAAAAGAAACTATTATTAATTTACTTATTAAAGGCTTAACAAGAGAGCTTGTGTATATTTTCAACGAGGAGTGGGCTCAAAGTCTAAAAAAACAAATATTATGATGATAACCCTACCTAGTTATCTGAAGATCCTAAGTCTAGGTTTAAAGAGGAAAACAAGTCATATGACACTCTTAGTAGCACTTGAAAATAATACTTTCTTGTTATTCCTATGATAAAAAAAAAGGTGTTAGTTACAACATGATAAGAGTGAGTTATGCTTTTAATGATTCTTATATCTTGGGTTACCTACTAGAGTACTGCATAATACTTTTAATGAGATATCAACTATATAAATGAGAAATGTGATCTTTACTTCAAGAAATTCAAATGGCTAAATTTTCTAAAACACTTATGAATTAAAGTGTTGTTTAGAGCCAAAATAAACAGAACAATAACTAAAATAATCTTTAGAAAAAGAATTATGTGAGTGTCATAACCCATTTCTGGGTTATTTCTCAAATTCACTTCTTTTTCTTTTAAAATAAAAATAAAAAATAAAATAAAAGCTGACAACATGGAGAAACATGCCATGAAGGATTTCAAACATATAGGAAAATCAAGCTGCAATTTTGGAGGAAATTTGAAGCCTAATTATACCTCATTATATCCAAGAGTGAAGAAACAATGAAGATTCAATGTCAAATTAAATGATTATTGGATGAATTTGCATAAAAATTAAGTCCCATAACATAATTAGATTTTTAATAGGCCAATTTGATTTAATCATGGGCCAAATTAAAGTTTAATTATGTTGAATAATTAATTTGGGTTCAATGGAATGATTCAATTAAGTGCAAGGGCTTAATTATACTTTAAATGAGTTAAATAAATTTTATTAGGGGCTTAATTGGTGAACCATTAAGTTTAGGAGCCCAATTTGAGTTTAATTGAGAAGATTGAAATTTTAGGAAGATCAAATTTAATTTTTACCAAGTCAATTGAATGAAATCAGGAGCAAAATCATTAAAAAAAATAAAGTTTTGGGGTCAATTAGGGGTTAAATTGAAGAAATTCACATGCAATAACTAATCTGCAAAAGGAGTTGAAATATAAGGACCCAATTAATTGAAATTAGAAGTGAAATTGAAGAAAATTGAAAGTTTAATGGTCAATTTGGGGTCAAATTGCATAAATCTAAAACCAATGATCAATGTGAAAAAGGCGCTAAAATCCAAGGCTGAAATAGAAGTTTGTTAGGGGTAAAATTGCATAAAATTAAAAGTGTTTAGCCAATCGGGGGTGTGATTGAGAGAAATTATAAATTGAAGGACTAAAATGAACTTTACCAAAACAACGTTGTTTTGGTTACTATCCATCTTCTTTTTCAATTTTTCTCTGAAATGACTGCTTAGAAGGGCTCCTTAGCAGGTGCATTTAATGCCTCTACCCTTCATCATATTTGCACAACAATGATCACCTGACATCTGACTTCACCCCAGTGTGGTTTTTTCTTGCTGATTGACAACACAACAGCCGTGAAGACCAACGCAGGTAGTCTGCTACTGGTAGATTTGACAGTTTATAGTGCCTACTTTAAACCAACGGTTGAGATTTTTCCCAGCTAAACCAAGGGCCAAGATTTGGCATCATTAAAGACAAAACTTTCATCTTCTACCCCCTATAAATAAAGGTGGATTTCATGGTTTGATCATGAAGAAAATCGGGTCCAACACTGATAAAAACCAACCTCCCCCACTAGTTTTTCTTCCTAACCGACACTTATCTTTGTTCTTTCGCTCTCACCGCTGCCTTTTTAGCCACCAACCGCCTCTCCACCAGCTTGTTTGCCACTAGCTCCACCATGTGTCACTAGCATGACCACCAGTCAGCCACCCCCACGTCTGGAATAGCCACTGTGAATGTCTCTCTTTCTCTCTCTCTTCTGCAAAACTCTTCTTCTTCCCCCTGTGACCAACGCCAGCCACCATTCCTCTACAACTTACCTTAGGTAGAGTGCACTAGAGGTGATGCATCTTTTCCTTGCACAACCAATCCCTTACCGAGACTCTCACAGACCATAGAATTCCTAGTAACCGTAATACTAGGTAGTGACTCCTAAACCTTAATCATAGCTTTATGATTAAATCCAAAACCCTTTTCTTCTCAACAACAATACCTCTCAGGAGGCACGATAGTGCACCAGTGCCCAATATCGCTCCTACGACAAGATGACGACTCCACTAGGGAACACCTTTTCTGGTCGGACTAAGCTTTGCTTGTTTGGTTGTTTGCCTATTTGTTTTCGTCTGTTTAATTTTAGCTCATATTTTCACTACTTTAGCATTTTTATTTTATGTTCATGCATAAGTACATCGGGTATGGATTAATGCCCCCATGCATTTTGATTTCGTGAGCAGACCCAATTCTAGGTTAGGTGGGGAGTAGCGGTTTGCCTCATGACTTTTAGTCGGGGTTCAGATTTGTGAAACATTCAACTATGAACTGAGTGTTTACTAGGTAACGGCGGTCACACTGTGCCCTAACCATTCCTTGTAAACCCCTATATTGCCTTCATGTAAAGTAGTCATTGGGTAGTTCATAGACCTTTTTGAGATCATGTAGAAAGCCTACCCATCATATAATAGCCTAAAACCTTTCCTTAGAGTATAGACTCCATAAATATTCATTTTACATGGGTTTTCACCATCCATACCCAATGTGCATATACATACATTTGCATTCATACAAATACATCCATCCATTGTAAATAACATACATACATGCATTAGGATGAAACATAGGTCCCCAAAGAGTCTACAACACCCGACTCCGAGCGAGAAACATGGAAGATGAAGAGCGTGCTCACCGTGATGCTCATTTCCAAGAAGAGTTGGAGTCTCTGAAGGCAAGCATGGCTCGCCTCACTAGCTTACTCAAGCAAACACTTAGAAATTCCTCTGGAGAAGGTCCTTCCAACCAATCTCTTATCTTTGTTCAAACCCAGATAACAACTTAGCCTAAAGAAAGAATGGGCAAACATGGTCAAGAGCCTCAACATAATCCAACATTTGTACAATCAACAGCACCAACACTAACCCTTGTTATTGATGCATTCACCAATGAGTCCCATAAGACCAAGTCATCTGATGGCATTGATCAAGATAAGATGACAGCACTTGAAGCCAGAATTAGGGCTATTGAATGGTAGACTTATATGACCTAGTACAGGCTGCGAAAATGCGTCTGGTCCCGAATGTGGTTGTATCGAAGAAGTTCTGTGTTCCTGAGTTTATCAAATACACTGCAACTCAATGCCCCATGAATCATCTCAAGTCCTACTACAATAAATGACAGAAGTAGTACACAATGAGAAACTACTTATGCACGTTTTTCAGAATAGCTTAAGTGGGGCAACATTGAGTTGGTACATAAGATTGGACAACATAAAGATCAACAAATGCAAACATTTGGTGGATGCTTTTGTCAAGCAATACAAGTATAACATGGACATTGCTCCTGATAGAACCAGCTAATTCAATCTGGAGAAAAGGGACAAAGAAAGCATAAGGAAATACGCTAAAAAATGGAGAGATCTAGCTGCACAGGTGCACCCCTCTTCTTTTGGACAAAGAAATGGTTACTCTATTTGCCAACACGCTCAAGGCACTGTACTACAAGCATGTGATTGGTAGTTTGGCATAGCAATTTACTAACATTGTAGCAATAGTTGAGCGCATAGAGCAAAGAGTTAGGAGTGGTAGAATTTTCGTACCCACCAAGAAAAAAGGCTTCAAAGGGAAAAGGAAGGAGATCGACCATGTTGAAGGTGGCTACAGGGGTAGGAAAAACCAAAACTATCACACTCCATCCCAAATTGCCAACATCAATATCAACTCTCCATTTCCTACCAAAAAACCTGAGCCCCAAAACTTCCAAGTAAAAAACCAAATTGAAAATTTCCCGAAGAAGAATTACCAAAGGGTTCAGGAACAATTACCTCCATTATCGCTGCCTTTAAATGAGATGTACCAGAAGCTACTAAGCATCAGACAAGTAGCTCCAGAACCACTTACGCCTCTATAACCACCTTACCCCAACTGGTACAAACCCAACCTCATGTGCGAGTACCATGCTGGTGCTGCAGGACACAACATTCATACCCGCGGTGCCTTCAAGAAGAAGCTCATGTAATTAATTAAAGCTAGGTGGATAGTGTTTGAAGAAACTCCAAACGTGAATATGAACCCTCTACCCAATCATGTTTTAGGTAGTGGATCAGTAAATGCACTAGAGGAAGAATGTCCGGGAAACCTTAAAGCACCGATGAAAAGAGCAGGGTACAGAGAAGGCAGCGTGTATTCTTGAGGATGTCCATGATAAAGGATGAAGTTCTGCCATAAAATGGAAGTATACATGAATAGGAGGATGTAGTTTGACCTATTATTGCCTTTTGTTTGATCATGTTTGTTTCAACCTGTTTTAGTCTTGTTGGTAATTGGCTCATACTTTCACAAGACTTTCTCTATCAAATAAGTCTTTCTTGTTAATAAATTCATGTGTTTTCTTGTGTTCATGATATGACTTCATTTTTGTTGTCATTTCATGCAAATAACACACCTACACGAGTACACATTTTACTCACAAAACCATTGCACCAAGAATTCTTTGGCATGTTCCTCTTTTCTCAAAAAACTATGTGTAATCCCATGTTTTCAAAAGGATTTTTGGGAAATCAAAGTTTAGTACAAAATAGAAATCAAATTGGTGTTTGTTCTAACAAACAAGTTATGGAAATTCAAGTAATATCCTAGAATGGTAACCATACACCTAGAAAACACGAAGGACAACCCAAACACCATGAGATGACTTCAAAAATTGAGTTTTAGCTGCATGGATAATGAGAAACCATTTTGCATATTCGCATGAAAGAAAGCAAGGCATACTGATCCTAAGCGCATGCGTTTGAAATGAGAAAAGACCATCTTTGATAATCCTTTCACAAGGCTTATTACATGTTTTTCTTTGAAAATTCTTTGCAGTCCCCTTTTGAGCCTAATATGTTTTTCTTGAGAAAAATAACCTTAGCTAAAATTACACCCCACACTAGGGGGCAAGTGAGAGAAACAAAAAAAAAACTTCAATGATTAAAGGTGCCCAAACAAAGTTGAGGGGCATGAAGAGTCCAAAGAATAAAAAAGATATGAACATACCATAAAAATAACTAATATGATGATGCTCAAAACCAAAAGAAGAAAAAGCCCAAACCCTACACCAGGGGGCATCATGAACCACTTTGCAAATCAATTCCAAGGTTCAAAAAATCCATAAACCAAAAACGTTGTCGGGAAACAAGCACTAGTGATCCTTAGTCTTGAAATCCCTTAAACACCTTTTAAGCCTATAAATATCCTTTTTCTTCATAACCAAGAACCCAAGCCTACGTTGCATGCCCAATCAAGTCGTTTCTGATTAAAGGCAAGCAATATGGATCTATAACCCGGTCATCCATCTCTGATGCCATTAGCCGAAGCTAATCATCAAGCACAACCCGGTCATCCATCTCGGATGCCATTAGCCGAAGCTAATCAACAATCACAACCTGGTCATCCATCTCAAATGCCATTAGCCGAAGCTAATCAACAATCACAACCCGATCATTCATTTTGAATGTCATTAGCCAAAGTTAATCAACAATCACAATCAACATTCCATAATTGGTCTGACATTCGTCAACAACCCAATTTCATAACAACTCAATTAACATCTCACAGTCGGTTTATTATTCATTGCAACACAATAATATATCCTCCTCAATAAGTCATTTCAGAACATTAGCATTTTTATCATCGTTTCAACATTCATCAAGAACTTGATCAACATTTCATAGTCATTACAACATTCGTCAAGAATTCAATCAAACATTTCATCATAGTTTCATCATTCATCAAGGATTCAATAATATATCGTTCATAAGTAAATCATTTCAAAGCATTAACATCATACGAGAAAAAGGTGGAAACCACCTACCTGCTCCACATATGGGTTGTCCTTGTCCTGACGATGGTCTGATCTCGGCCACAACACCTAAGACATCAATGGCCACAAATCAGTACATTTGCATCCTTGAATCACATTCATCACTATACTTATTTCAAGAGTCCATATGTTCACATTCAAGTGTTCCACATTTTACACCATCATGCAATGAAGTTGTTACAAGCATTTAAGTCATTTCTACCCAGGGGGTCTATTGTAGAAAATCAGTAGCGAAACTGATTCGCTGTTGGCCACACAATTTGGCAATGAAAACTGATTCACTAAAGGCCATACAATTCGACAGCAAAAACTGGTTCGCTGCCGACCCCATAATTCAGCAACGAAATTGTTTCGCTGTAGGCGCCACAGAATTCGGCAGTGAAAACTGTTTCACTGTAGGCACCTTAATTTCGACAGCGAATGTTAATTCGCTGGAGGTAACTCAATTTCGACAGTGAATTACACTTTCGCTGCAAGACAACACAACTTCGGTAGCGAAAGCTGATTCGTTGCAGACAACACAACTTCGGCAGCGACTGCTAATTCGCTACAGCCAACACACTTTCAGCAGAAAATGCTAATTCGTTATAGACAACTCAATTTCAGCAGCGAATCACAAATTCGCTGTAGAACACACTCCTTCAGCAACGAACACTGATTCGCTGTAGACAACACAATTTCGACAGTGAAAACCTGATTCGTTGCGGACAACAGAATTCAACATCGAACACCGAATTCACTGCGGACAACACAATTTGACAGCGAACACCTGATTTATTATGGACAACACAATTCGACAAATCGATTCCCTATGGACAACACAAATTTAGCAGCAAACACTTGATTTGCTGCAGACATCACAATTCAGCACCGAAAACCTGATTCATTGCAGACATTCAGCGGCGAAAACCTGATTCACTGCGGAGAACACAAATTGGGTAGCGAATCACAAATTCACTGCAGACAACACACTTTCAGCAGCGAACGCTGATTCGCTGTAAACAACACAATTTTAGCAGGAAATGCTAATTCACTGCAGACAACACAATTTCATAAGCGAAAATCTGATTCGCTGCGGACAACACAAATTCGATAACGAACGTTAATTCGCTACCGACAACACACTTCTGCAGGAAACATCCGCATACATTTTGGTTCCAGCACACAATTTATCATAAAAGTCCAGCAGAATCATATATTTTCAAGCACGAACAACTACATGCAATTCAGTTCCAGCTCATAGTTTGTTATAAAAATCCGGTAGAATCACATATTTTCAAGCATGAACAACTACATGCAATTTATCACACAATGTACTCTGGGCATCCTTCAGCTATAGCCGACCCTCTTTCATGCTTTGTTCATTCCATTTATTCATTTTTCTTTGTTAAGTGTTCTGGAATTTTGTCCCTATTTTCTTGTTCTTTTAGTTGATTTTGGTTTCCTTCACAACTGGCCTAGAAATCCTAGGTCAATTTTCTTAGGGCCTTTTTTTTTATTTTCGGTTTTGGGGTCTCAAGAACAAAAGGAAAGAAGTCACATGAACAATACCTTTCGAATCTAAGTAGGTTTGGGGAAGTTTGATAGTATTCCTTCTCTTCTTCTCCTTTTCTCAGTTTTAGCCCCTTTTTCCTTCCCTCTAGGCAGTTGTCTGATCTCCTTCTCAAGTTCTCAACTCTCTCTCTCTCTCTCTCTCTCTCTCTCTCTCTCTCACACACACACACACACAACACACACGTTGAAAAAAGTCACATGACCCATACTTTTCGAATCTAAGTAGGTTTGGGGAAGTTTGATAGTATTCCTTCTCTTCTTCTTCCTTTCTCAGTTTTAGCTGTTTTTTCCTTCCCTTTAGGCAATTGTCCGATCTCCTTCTCAAGTTCTCAACTCTCTCTCTCTCTCTCTCTCTCTCTCACGTTCAAAGAGGCACTCTCTACTGGTTTGGTTTAGATTTTCGTTGGGAAGGAGGAAGAGAAGAGAAGCATGCAGCTACTACAGACAAATTTTAGGAAGAGGAAGGGTCACCTTCTCTCTCTTCTTGCATTTATACTCCCCATTAAATGAGGTGGGGTGTTTGGGGTTGGTTTAAATATGTTCTTATCCCTGTTTTGGTCTCTCCAAAACCAGTTTTTCCCCTCCCTCCTAGCTCTTTAAGACAGTTTGATTTGTTTCCCTAAAATTTTAATTAGACTACGTCGTTGCCGATTCAGAAATCTACAATGACGGTGGGGTCATTTTTTAGTTTTATTTTTTTAGGGTGTTTACATCAGCAGCCAAGAACTGTGACGTTGTCGATTCAGAAGTCAGCAGCCAAGAACTGTGTTGCTGCCGATTCAGAAATCGACAGCCAAGAACTGTGATGCTGCCGATTTAGAAATCCACAACAATGGTGGAGTAATTTCCGACTTTAATTTACTTCTTCTTTTTTCTTGGGTGTTTACAATAAATATCATTTATGTGTTGTTGGTTGGTTTTATTTGCATATGATTGAAGTATTTGGTCATGCTAGTTTAAACGTCTCAAGGTTAGAGATCACGAGGAACCTTCATGGAGAAATAAGATGATGTCAATGTCTTGTTATGAGGTTAGAAGGATAGGATATGTGTTATTTATATTATATGATACGTAATGATTGGGTCTTGATATGAATTTTATCATTGATTTATGTGATATATAGTATGTTTGATGGTTGTTGGTTTGTGAAATTGTGTTTATATTAAGTGTTGTGATGTTACTATTGGCTTTGAAAATATGAGCTTGCTTGTGGTTGTGTAATTTCTTAATCATATATGAAAATCGTTTTTACCTTATTTCTTCTTAAATTATGTTATGGTGTTGTTCTCTTTTGCTTATTGCATGTTATTTTTTAATGCTAGTTTTTTTTTTGTTATATTGAATATATGTTAGAAGTGAGTTTTTACATCAAGTTAATTAAAATCGAAGTTGTGAGTATGTGTATTGTTGTGCGAATTTAGGTTTTCATGTGAAGTCAACATTATTAGTTTCTAAATTCTAATTCAAACTCGTGTGTGTTGTATGGTATTTAGCTTAAATTTTTCACATAAAAATTAGATTTTTGAGTTGAGGATTCAAATTTGAAATTGAGTTTGTTTTTGCGTTTCAAAAGTGCTTTTGAATTTTTATTTTATTTTTTTCTTTGCTTAAAATTAATATTTTTTAGTGTTTTCAAATCATTTTGATGTACAGATGTTAAAAATAATTTTAATAAAATAAAATAAATTTTATTTTGATGCATTTCCGAGCGACAAGCACTTTGAAAAGCAACCGCTACCACACTCTCAAATACCTTGTCACTTTGTTTTCAACATTCATGAAAATTGATTTTTGTGCATGAGTTTTGAATTTGAAATCACTTTTGTAGATTATTCTGCCATTAATCATGATTAAAAATTGATCTATCCTTGAATATTCCATTGTCATATCTTTGATTAGAAACTCAAAAACTTAGTTTGCATATGACTTTTATTTTAATTTCCACATTTGGGTCAATTTAATTTTCTTTTCGGTAGCAATTTTCCTTGTCAAGTTCTTTCTTTGAATTTCTTTGTGTTTGTTGTGGTTTACACTTGCTTGTTGATTTTCCACCTATATATATATTTTTTTATTATTGTTTACATGTGTTTTGTTGTTTTTCATGGGTTTTCTTTTATACTAGTAAGAGTCTAGTTTATGATGGTATTTTGGATATGTGTTTGTATTACCAAGAATCTAGTTTTATCTGGTTTGGAGTGTGTATACAGTAAAGTGAATTTAATTTGCAATTCGAATTTTACTCCTCTTTGATAATTAAAGCTTTGCACATGTTTAATTATGTGTTTATTTTTTTTTTGTGTTATTTGTCATCCATATTGATTATTGATGTTGCTTTTATTTATTTATGTTCCTTGAACCGAATCCTGAAGCTTGGTATTTATCTTGCATTATTTATTTATTTATTCAAAGAATATCCATCAATTATATATCTCTCTCTAAAATTGTATCATGAATATATGAATAAATGACACTTTATTTTTTTTTTATTAGCATTTTAACTTTTTTGACTTCTTTTGTGTATGCACGTGTTTAAAGGTGCATCAACAATATTTGTAAACAACTTCTCTAATTTTTATCTAAGTTGTTGCTTGGGTCATAAATAGGAATGATTTTTTTTAAAAAAAAATTATTATTTATTTACATGTTAATATTTATAGATATTATTCTTTTTATTCAAGATTTTTAACGTTGTGTGATTCTCTATTTTTATTTAAATTTTTTAAGCTTTGTTAAACAAATTTATTATTTTATCTTTTATATGAACCTGTTTGTTTTTGCGTTTCAAAAATGTTTTTAAAACATGAAAAATTATTTGAAAAAACAACCGCAACTACATTCAAATAAGTTCGAATGGAAGTTTTGGCATTCTCATCCTCATTGTCTTATGAAGCACAATTCCCATCAATATTAACAAGTGAGTTTTATGCTTTTTTTTCTTTTTTTTTTCTTGGGTCTAGATTCAAAATCACTTCATGTTTAGGATCGATTAATTTTTAATATAAAAATAAACACACTTCACAAGTTAAATAACTTGCACAAGAACTTGACTTTTTATCTCTTTTTTTTTTTTAGTATAACGAAGTCTTTACCACAGATACTTTATATCATTTACTTTTAAAACTACATTGCAATCTCCATGGCATGAAAAAAGGAGTGCTGAAACGGATGGAACACTTCAACTCAGATTCCAGAGGAATTAAACCTCCTCGTTAATAACCTCATACCTAATATGGTTTTGGACAATCAATGATGCAAACACACCTGCAATCACCGTGCCCTTGCCAAAGGACATTTTCCCATCCCTAGCTTGCCAATCTGCCTTAGAAAATACAGGTGCCAAAGCCTCAAAAACAATGAGAGGAGATGCAACATTCTATTTTTTCCAAGCTCCATATGACTATATATGGTCTTGCTATCAAGCTTATGCAACGCTCTCATGTTGAGAACTTAACCAAACTATCCACGATAAACAGTATTGCAAATAAGCTGAATAATCAACTACTGATCTAACAAAAAGGAGTTGATAAAGACAGCAGATCTCAATTTAGCAGAAAATCATCTAGTCACATGCCATATTAGTATCTGATTCCTTTAGCAACCTCGAAAAAGTGCGCAACATTCTCCTCAGGTGTGCCGACTACAATTCCATGACCAAGATTAAGTATATGTTTTCCTTTACCGGCTTTCTTGACAACATCATATATCCGATTAGTTATGAATTCCTTTGACCCAAATAGAACACCAGGATCTACATTCCCCTGAACAGCTACATCAGGTCCCAATCGCTTCCTACCTTCAGCCATATCAACTGACCAATCCAAGCTTACAACATCTACACCTGTCAAAGCTAGCCGCTCAAGCAAGCCTCCAGATCCACTAGCATAAAGGATTAGCGGGAGATTTGGATGGGATTGTTTCACAGTATCCACGATCTGCTTCAAGTATGGAAGACTGAACTCCTCAAAATCCACAGGGCTAAGCTCTGTGGCCCATGAGTCAAAGATTTGAACAGTTTGAGCTCCACTGTCAGCTTGATATTGAATGTATTTTGCCATAGAGGTCGCAAATTTCTGAAGTAATGCGTGGAGAACCTGGGAATGGAAAAAATGGTGAATTGAATTTTATTTTCATTGTATTCACCATGAGAAGGATTGGCAGCTGCATGTCTTACATCCAGAAAACTATAGAAATGAGAGAAGTATACGTTAGTTACCTTGGGCTGGGAGAAAGCTAATCTCTTTATTTTAGTAAAGTGTTTTGATGAACCACCTTCCACTACATATGAAGCCAGGGTGAAAGGAGCCCCTACGAAGCCCAGCACTGCAGCTTTGTTTTCTACCTAGAAAGGGGAAGATACTGTTTGACTGAGGTTAAACGATATAAATTTAGAATTTCAGATGAGGATTGTATCCATATGCATGCATGTGCATGTTCAAAGCAGGATAAAATGTCTCAGCTACTTCATGAAATCTAGCTCAAAACAGGAAACACTTGATTCAGAGTGTTCTGATTGGCCATGCACATGTGGTTTCTGAGGCTCTTAGTTTAAAGAAATCCATTGGTTTATTTAACACTGATCATGGTAAATGTTCCTCTTCAAATTAGGAATTGTAAATGTACTAATCTTTCACTATTTGTTTTATAAGATATCAGCATTGCACTAGCTTTTATTATAAGTGGCACATGGTAGGAATCACAAATGGAAACACCATCGCCTTGATCCAATTCAAGTTCTGAAGCAGATGGGTTATAGATGTTCAAATGCAAAAACCTTCATAAATAAAGGATATCTTACCATGCGGTCCATTACTGGTAGTAGAGGCTTTATATATAAACAGATTAATTGAAGAAAATGCACACAATCAAGGCTTGCTTGCAATATCTAAAACTAAAATGCTCCATACACAAAATTCAACCTCTTTTCTCAGGACTGTCAATGCTTCCCCGACATATGGAACTGATTCCTCAGGAACAAATTCCCTAACTTGATCAACATCATCAGCTGTGCGCAAAGGATTGAATATGACAGGACCCTTGCCTTTCACAATGTCAAAAGGGATATTCATCCCAGAAAGTGGTGTAAGAATGTCAGAGAATAAAATGACCTGTACCAACAATCAATAACAAAATCAGAGAAGAGAAAGCAAAGAATATGACTCGAAAGGAGACACAGATATAAAACTATTATGTCCTTCGTTTTATTTATGAATATAGAACTCTGTTTGAAAGCACCAAATTAATCGATAATAGTGATTATTGAGATACAGAAGACACCATGCAAGCTTCTGCATAAAACAGAAGTTCATGAGCAATTAGCATTTTCTGCATAAAACAGAAGCTTCTAAAAGTTATCTTACTCCATCAGGCCTGAAAACTTTCCATGGCTGTAGAGAAATTTCCACTACAAGATCAACATTTTCTGATCTTTCACGAAATGAAGGATGCTTCTCACAGATGATTTGGTAACTCTGTCACAAAAAACAGTCTGTCAATGAGAACCATGTTAAATAAAACATAAGCATAGCTATTCATGGCAGCTACCTTGGATGTAAAGGGTATGAAAATTTCATCTAGCAGAATTCAATGATCAGTATTGGTAAGCTGACATATTCATAGCCAGGCAGAGAATTTTCAAAAAAAAAAAAGGAAAAGATGGCTACTAGAAATTTGAACCATTTTAAAGCTGACATGTGCATAGCTTGTAAACCAGTTCCTGGATTAGACAACCAAATTATCCTCATTTTGAGGGGAAAATGATGGGCCAGTTAACGAAAGCTAGAAAATAAAATGACGTTTGAACGGCAGAATATACCGAAGTTAGGGTTTTGGTGCCATCTATTGTTAAAGTCACAAAAGGGAAAGTCAAAGTATGGAACACCAAAAAAAGAACAGTATGGAAAAATGAAGCTTCATAGACCTGCCTTCATGTACCTCCCTGCTTGCCTCATAAGCCAAACGGGAGGTCTTTCAACATCTTCTCCTCTAACGGCATTAAGCAAAAGGGGCTCGGCAACAGAGGATGCTTTAGGTTCGGCCACAGTTCCTGAAAGAGATTTCATTTTAGCATAGGAATTCAGATCAAAACAAAACCCACTTAATTTTAAAGAATTTCATTTTCCATTTTGAGATTGAATTGAATATAAAGTCCATAGGTTAAGAAGAAAGAGAGGAGATTACTTACCTTGAAGGGAAGAGTGGATGATTGGAGTGTACTTGTTGTTATAGTTGAGAGACTTTCTTGGAGATGTAAAAGGAGAGATTGAGGAAATGGAGGAAGTAAAGCTGCAAATGGAAGACATTGTCGTTGGAATTAAAGCTCAAAGTTTAGGTTTTTGTTGAAAACCTCTTTGCATTTCTTTATAAAATCTAGACTTGTTCTCCCTTTCTCATTCCTGCCTGCCTTAAAGTGTTGAGAGTGGATTTTATTGTAGATAGACAGATAGAGAGGTAGATAAGGGGGCTGCAAATGGGCAACTGCTGCTTCTTTTCTTTTCTTTTTTTCGAACACCTCATGTTCTCGGCCCACCTCACATAGGTTGTCTTTATTTGTGTGTTCAAAAAGTTTTGATTTTTTATTTTAAATTAATTTTTTAGATATTTTTAGACTGTTTTATTATGTTAATATTAAAAAATAAATTTTAAAAAATAAAAAATATTATTTATTATTTTTTTATTCCATTTTTAAATAATAAATAAATTATAATATTCATATTCTTTGGTTATATAAAAAAAAACCAAGAGCAATGAAGACAAAAGTCCTAAGACATTGTTTCATTAGAAAATTAAAAAAAAAAGGTGCAAATAGAAATGAGGATTGAAATGAAAAAAAATTAAGGAATCAAAATAATGTTTTACTTGTAATATTGTATTTAGAATAATAATAAGAAATCAAAAAGAAATTTATATTGTTTTGTTTTAAAATGAATAATAATTTTATTAATAATGATGGTAGTATAACTAATAAAGTTGATTGTGGTGGTGATAGAAAAGAAGAAATTAAAATGAATGATGATATTAATAACAATAATGTATTTTAAAAAATTAATGCCATAAGCATCTAAGTTTTCAAAGAGAATTGACAACTTGGAGTAAAAATATTAACATTTTTGCAATTAGATTTAATTAGAGTTTAAAACATTTATACTTTTCAATTTATTATATGAAATTTTTAGAATTAAATAAATTATTTAACCCTGAATAGTGTAAATACCTTGTAACTATGCATAATAAATTGATCTATTATTAATTATAAAATATTGATATTAGAAAACTTTGATGGCTACATGACTATGATAGCATTTTGTATGTTGTCGTTTCAGCATGTTAATTTATATTTTACATTTGAGTGATTTAATATTTAATACAATGATTTTAAGAATACAGGTCACAAAAGTTATCATGATAGTAATTTTGATTAATTTAACATAAAAAATTGAATTTTAAAATCATTAGTACTAAAATTATGCACAAATTCAATGAAACAAACCAAAAAGATGAAAATAACAAATAATCTAAGTTAGGTTGATATAGATAAAAGCTAATAGGATGACAATAATACAGAAAACATAGTAATTTTAATGAGTAAAAAAATTACAGATGTGGACTCAAATTCACAATTTTAATTTTTGAAATTGAAATGTATGGTGGCTGCAACTTCAAGAAGTTTATAAAACCTTTAAATGAGCCAAGAAAACCGAAGTATACTAGAAAACAACCTAGAGTTCAAAAACATTAAGAAGCTAGCTTAGACTAGCGTAACCAGACCTCCTCTTGGAGCTACACCTGTCCCATTAATCCTTCAAAGCATAAGATAGACCATTCACATAGTTTATTTGGTTCAGATCCTCATCTAGTAGTGTCAGATCTTCACTTGAATACTCATACATTTTAGTTTCTATAAGTCTGGCTGTATCATAGGTCCTCGTACACTTGACCTTTAAAGTCAAATCATAGCTTAGAAACTAAAAACAAAAGGCTCAAGGAAGCAAAAATTAGGAATGTAATTGTAAATTTATAGAACATGGGACAAAACTATTATTTTTCCAAATAACAAGTATTGAAATTATTTTTTATCAGAAAAATTATGCACTTTTCAAACAACTAGCCCCAACAGCCACTCACACATCTAATTTCCATACAATCACCATGAAAACAATTTCTTAAACATCCTAAACTCCAAAATTATATCAAGAATTAAATTTTTAGTTGAAAATTTTTAGATTTAGATTTAGGCAAGCATAAAATATTCCAAATTTTAAGGTGAGAATATGTATATTAATAATCATTATAAATGGACTTTTCATAATGGGAAAGTATGTTGGGTTTCTCAAAACACATATATGCCGTGGAAACGATAAACTCTTTAGGAGTCTTAAGGATCTTATTAAATAAATATAGAGTTGTTTATGTTTTATACGAAAATCAATTGAACATCATATATTTTTTTTGTCTTTAAATAATTGCTTCAAGGTTGGGTTTTTGCAAACCACAAGTCGCTCAAGTGTGTAATCCACACGAACCACCAATGAAAAATCTTCTATCTTTGAGTGATATCTCTTTTCTTTTGTGTTTTTCAGGTGTTCTGTATTGTTGTTTACTATACTTCAAATAAAATGCATAATACTCTATTTATAAGGAAGCATAAAAACCCTATAAACAACAAAATATCAACTTATCTCCTAAATAATATCACATATATTATTTAAGGAAAATTTTAGAAATTTATTTAATTAAGTCCCTACTTAACTTTTCTAGGTCTAAAATTATAATTCCCTATATAAATTATATTCTAACCCTCAATTTCTAAAACTTATTTACAATAAAGTCATACTTGATTAATCTTCTCATTTTAATTTTTGACTAATGGTTCTTATGTGTGTGACCCATTAGGTTCTCCAATAAGTTGGGTCAAATATAAATTACAATCCTAAATAAAATAGGATTAAATAAATTAAACAAATTAATTTATTATCCATTCAACAATTGATTTATTTATATTTAAAGATCAAGTACAATGTCTAATAATTTGTTATGATCTCTCAAATATTAGGAAAGTCATAAGTGGTTTGAATTAACCTGTCAGTGACTAATTTCTCAATGTAATTATTATTCATTCATAAACAATATTTGAATTTAGACATATAGCATGAAATGTGTCTATACTGCAAAATCATATTTGTTTTCAGCACTATAATTATTGATTCTTTGAATAAAATTTGACACTCTTTTCAAATCTCATTCCACCTTACATAAAGATTTACAATCAATACTATTTGAGAACAGATGAAATATTTTTTTTAATTCACCTAGGGTGATGAACCCTCTTTTAATTACTTAAATATCTTCATGTAGTTCCTGTTATCTAATATATGCTTGTTTGTTACCTTGATCGGGACAACGTGTAGCATGATCAAAATATATTTTTTTCTATATGAGACAACTTAATGGTCTCAAGTCTAATAATCACTTACACAATCATCACATGAGTCTTTCCATAGACACATGTGATCTCTCCATATAGAATTATCATGTTGGTCAGTTTAGTATACGTATCATCTGACAAGCACCTACATATTATTTCTAGGTATCCCTCATACCTCAGCTTATGAGAACAACTACTTCTTTTCATAAAGGAAAAAACATAATTTGTATTAATCTCAACGACTCTAAATTAATATTCAATCTTAATAGAGCATTAACCAGTAACATTTAGAAATAATGCTTTGATGCAATAGAAATCTCATAATTATAACAACTTTATAATTTTCTTTGCAGATCATTTTTACCCCGAGAACTTTATTTTTACTCTAGATTTATTGATTGAATATTTGATGAATATTAAAGATAAATAAACTTTTACTAATAATTTAATATGTTTACATAAACGAAGTCAATGTCACGTTTAACTAACTGATTGAGTACATGACATATATATTAACAAAGTATTCTCCTAGTTAAATGATATCTATTAATGATTAATGAAGATATTTTGCAAATTAAAATCACTTAATATATAATAAAAAAAAATAAGTTCCCTCCGTACAATCATTATAAATGGAACATCAAGGGTAGAATTATGAATACTTTAGGGGATATGACACTCCAAAGTTATAAAACCTTCTAATTTAATCTTTAAATTTTTAATTTTCTTCGTAAGATTATATGTTTGTTTTACCAAATATATCATATTTTCTCACCAATATTCATTTAATTTGACCTATTTTCAAAATATGATGATAGCCCACTCAAAAGTTTATAATTTCACGTTTGATGAAGATCATAGAAATTTTAAAACATTTAACCCCATTTAATAAAATATAAAAAATTTAAAGTTAATAAATAAAAAGTGATCTAGATGAAAACAATTTAAGAAAGATAACAAATACAAGTAATACAAAATTATGTTGAATAGAGTCTTTATATAAAAACCCTAATTCAAAATTATATTATTGAGTATTTCTCTTTTAAATAGTTTGATGAAATATAAACCAAACAACTCTATTTATACTAGTCTTAAGTCTATCTTGAAGAGTAAAAATATCCTCCTAAATAATTATGGAGTTATTATAAGGATTTTTAAATTAAATATGAAAAATAAAATTATCAAGTTTAATTTATTATTTCCTAAACTTAATTGGAAAAATAAAAAACACCTTAAAAGAAAACATTTTCTTAAACTAAATTGGAATAAAGAATAAATAAGGATTGGACATGTAGCTCCAAAGCCACTCGCGCCTCTATAGCCACCTTACCCCAATTGGTACAAGCCAAATCTCACATGCGAGTACCATACTGGCATTGCGGTACACAACATTCATACCTCGGGTTGTGTATTTTATAACCCAAGTGCGCCTTTGAGCCCTTATCTCTTGGGTAGTGCATTTTCTAAACCTACATCCTTTCGAGTGCGCCTTTGAGCTCTCGTTCCCTTTCGTGCCCTATCTGTTTTCCTTTTGAGTGCTCCTTTGAGCTCTCATCTCCTGAATAGTGCATCTTCGAGTCCTATCATGTCGTCTCTTCAAAATCTCTGCATTTTTCATCTAAGTAGGTCACCCATTACAATAAGACCACTTCTGAAAAATCTTTGTATTTTTCACCTGGGCAGGTCATCTATAACAATGAGATCATTTTTGAAAAATCTTTGCAGTTTTCACCTAGGTAGGTCACCCATTATAATGAGACCATTTCTGAAAAATCTTTGTATTTTTCCATTTGGACAGGTCACTCATTACAACGAGATCTTTTTGAAAAATTGTTATCACTTGGGCAAGTCCATTACAATAAGACCACTTTGAAAAAAAAACCTTTGTATTTTTCACCACTTTGAAAAATCTCTATATTTTTCACCTGGGTATGTCACCGATTACAATGAGACCACCTTGAAAACTCTTTTTCATCTTTCCATGGGCAGGTCACCTATGACAATTTGACCATTTAAAAACTCTCTGAATTTCACCGATAGGCAGGTTGTGTGGTACAACTTTACCACTTTAAAAGAAAAATCTTCAAGTTTTTCCTCTGAGTGAGCTTTCCAACCCTCATTTCAAAATACTTTCAGAAAGATTTATTATTTCTTGATATGGTGAGTCCCTTATCTCTCATTCTTTTTTTCTTTACAAAGCTTACTATCTAAAGTCTCTTACGAGACTTTCTATCGTAAGCATTGTAAAGAGGGGGTAACTATCACAACCCATTGATGGGTTATTCTCCAAATTCACCTGTCTTTTTTCCTCCAAAATAAAATACCAATAAAATAAATAAATAAAGCCTAGCAACGTGGAGAAAGCAGACCGGGAAAGATTTCAAACATTTACGAAAATCAAGCTGCAATTTTGGATGAAGTTCGACTCTTAATTGTACCCCAATTATACCAAAGACTAAAGATATAATGCATATTCAAGGTCAAATTAAATAATTATTTGACGAATCTGCATAAAAATTAAGTCCAATGATATAATTAGATTTTTTTTATAGGCCAATTTGATTTAATCAAATTGAAGGTTTAATTATGTTTAGGAATTAATTTGGGTCCAATTAAAAGATTTAATTAAGTGCAAGGACTTAATTATACTTTAAATGGGTAAAATTAATTTTATAAGAGGCTTAATTGGTGAAAAATTAAGTTTAGGAGCCCAATTTGATCTTAATTGAGAAGATTAGAATTTTAAGAGACCAAATTTAATTTTTACCAAGTCGATTGATAGAAATCAGGGGCAAAATCACAAGAAAATTAGAGTTTTGGGGTCAAATTGACAAATTTCACACTCAAGAACAAATATGCAAAAGACATCAAACTATAGGGGCTCAATTAATTGAAATCGGGGGTAAAATGGAAGAAATTCAAAGTTTAAGGGTCAATTAGGGGCTAAATTGCATAAATCTAAGACTAAGGACTAAACTGAAAATGGCATTGAAATTAGTGGCTGATTTTAAAATTCAATAGGGGCAAAATTATATTAAATCAAAAGTTTGGAGTCAATTAGGGGTGCAATTAAAAAAAATCAAAAGCTAAAGGACCAAATTGAAATTTGGCTAAAATCCCTAATTCAAGGCAAAACAACACTGTTTTTTAATAATAATAAAAAGAGGAACCAGACGATGCGTTGTCTGGTTACTGTTCATTGTCATCTTCATTTTCTCTTGAATGACAGTTTAGGGAGGCTACTTTACAAGTGTATTTAATGCCTCTAATCTCCACCAAATTTAAAAACACCTGAATCAAAATGATCACTTGATATTTCTCTACAACCAGGTATGGTCCATTCAGGCCGATTGACACCATAAAATAGCGCTGTTTTTTAATATATAAAAAAAGGAACTAGACGATGCGTCGTCTGGTTACTGTTTATTGTTATCTTCTTTTTCTCTTGAATGACAGTTTAGGCCGATTGACACCACAACGACCATGGCTCCAGCCTAAAGTGACCAACTCAAACAGCCTTGAACTATCAGATTTGACAGTTCATGGTGTCTACTTTGAACCAACGGTTGGGATCCTTTCTAGCCGAATAAAGGGCTGAAATTTTCCCTAATAAAGACAAGAATACCCTCTTTCATCCCCTATAAATAGATTTGGATTTCATTGCCTGAGCATGAAGAAATTTGGATCCAAATTTGGCCAAAAACCAGCCTTTGCTAATTCCCAACCGACACAGTTCTCTCTCCATCGTGCCTTTAGCCCCGACCCCACTGAAACCTTTCTACCACCCCCCCGGGGCCATTATTATGCATGCAGAACGATAGTACATTCTGCATATGGGGGGGTGGAAATAATTTACCCCCTGTTTTGGGCCGAACTAGTTCTAGCCCAGCCCAAATGGCTGGGTCGGGTCTGTCCCATATTAAAAAGAGAAAAAAGATATGTTGGGCCGAGATCAGCCCAACCTAACCCGTCTAGGTCCGACCTAGTTAGCTGGCCAACCCAGCACATATAGTATATAATATATTTAATTATAATAATATTATATATTATAAAAAAATGAAAAATTCCAAAAATTCCAAGGGGCATTTTGAAAAATTATGATTTTCTTGCATGTTTTTCTATCAATTTTTCTTAATATTAGGTTGTATTTTTACACTGTAAGATACAAATTCAGTATTAAAATACCTAGCTTTCTCCGAAATATTTATAAAAAAATTCAAAAAAAAATCTCAAAACTTTTAAATTAATTTCCCTTTTCAAAAAACATAAAAAGAAACAAAAAAATATTTTGTTTTTATGCATACGGCCAAATCCTAAAATGTTTTCCAAGCATATTTTCATATAAAAAATTGCATCTTTCTCATGTTTTAATAAAGCAAAAAAAATTAATATTGTAACCAGTTTATGATCATCCATTAGGATTTAGCTAAAATATCAAAAACCATTTACCAATCATTTTTTTTAGGGTCTAGATGTAGACTATAATATCTATGGGGTGTAAAACTACACAATAGAGTACACCTTTGGGTATTAAAGATACAAGGTGTAAAATAAATGTGATGCTAAAAGTTAAATTTTAGAATGGTTAGGATTAAACCCGATGAGGTAGAGACTCTCTCATGAAGAGAAATTCGCCTTAGACCTTAGAAAAAGACCAATGAATAGAAACCCGACCTAAAAAAAATTAAACAACAATGCAGCACATCTTAGGTAGGGTACACTGAGGGTGATGTGTCTTCCTCTTACACAACCAATCTCTTACCCAGACTCTCGCAAACCATAGGTTTCTAGTAACCATAATACTAGGTGGCGACTTCTGAACCTGAATCATAATTTTATGATTAAACCTAAAATATTTTTCTTTCCCAACAACAATACCTCCTCAGGAGGCACCAATAGCTCGCCAGCTCCACTCGACATCGCACCCGTGGCAGAACATATGATGAACCTGCCAAAAAATAAAACATACTAAGTGATAAGGATGATAGATATATTTTATTACACAATTTTAATCATTCTTTCTTACATATACACATGCTATTTATAAAAGCTTTGGCTTCTCTACATATTTTTTATTTACCAATACACATTCTTTCTACCAATTATTGGTAGTAACATAACACCTTAACACATTCTTTCTCACATTTAAATGATAAGTTATCCACATAACTCTAGGGTTCATAAAACATATAGTCCCCAATCTTTTGGTCGGCCTTTTTTTTATAAGGCATGGCCCATATTAGTGCTTCTTACATTAACACCAATACATAGCCCCAAGCATCAAGGTCTTCACTCCAAAACCCTTTTTTTAATCACCTTTTAGATGTATGATAACATAATCAGCAAGTAATCCTTGTCAATCCATATCTATGTCGAAGATGTTTACTTAATATCTTCCTGGTCTTCGCTCATATGGCTGACTGGTATTCAAAAACTACCCCTATACTTATGGTTGGTATAAGAAAATTAAAATCAAGCCCCCATTCCTTATGGCCGACTTGTAGTAAACATTTAGAGTTCTACTCTTGTAGTTGAATCCTATGTGTAAAATATACATCAAATATGTCTTTCTAGGAACCTCAATTCTAGCCCTACTCATGCGGCTGACTTCCATGAATATAACCCTTTAGGAAGTGTGTTGATGAGGTTTTGTGTGATGTGGTTACAATTCATGCAAATCACATATTGTTAGAGAGACCATGACAATTTGACATGAAAGCAACACATGATGTGATTAGAAATAGGTATACTATTATAAAATATAGTAAAGACATCACTCATGTATCTCTTATACCCACAGGTGTATGATGATAAAATAAAGCTAAAAAGAAAACAGATGGTATAGGTAAAGAAAATCAAAGTGAGGAACAAAGTAAGAGAAGACCATCAAATTCAGCCATAACCCAAAACACTCCTCTTACTACCCAAAACCATTCAGCCAAAATCCTAAACCATTTGGCCACTTCTAAAACAAATCCAAATCTGGCCAAGAGTAGAGGTAAGACTTGAGGAGTGAAAAAAGTAAGTGAGCGAAGTGTGAATTGTGTTGAAAAACTACATAAACCACCTAGTTTTTATGCTAGAAAAGGTGAGATTAAATCTTTTTGTTATTCAAAACAATTGATAATCCTACTTGTTTACAAGGAAGTTTATTTTAATACTAACAAACTTGACCTTACCTTATTATTCCTAGCATTTGTGTTTCTTTGTTGCAGAAGTTTGATGATGTGTTTCAAAAACAAAGGAGCTTCAAAAATAGGTAGAAGAGTTCATGACAAATAGGTATAGCTTTGTGATGGATGGAAAGCCTATAACTCTTGTACCTTTGACACTTAAGCTAATATATGATGAGCAATTGAAATTGAAAAAATAAAAGGTTGCTGAAAAGAAGAGCTTGTATATCAAGGAGACCTTTGCTAACAAAATTCTTCAAAGCTTTAATGATGATGATGTTATTTTTTAGACTGATATTGATTTGTTTTCTCTAGGGGATGATCTTCATGTTACATATTCGAGGATGAATCCTTTTAAAGAGGGAGGAGATGATACAAACCAAGTTAGGTCCGAATTTTGTCTTAAAATGCATATTAACCAGTTTTGCGAGATTAGACATATCTCTCAAAATATATATCGGATCGAGCTGAAATTTTATAGAGAGATACTAGAAACATGTAAATATATTATGGTAAGCTTACAAATCAATCAGAGTTCGGTAACATATTATTTAAATTAGTAGAATTTATTGTTACTGTTTTGGTAGATTCATCGATAAAGTATTCTTTCTTAGTTATTTTTGGCCCAATCAATCTAGACCTGCAATGGGTTAGTTTTTTACACTACAGAAAGATTAAATGAGGCTTATTTAGGCCCTAAAATTATGCATGGGATTGGGCTACAAGAATTCCTAATGTGGCTTGGATTTATTGAAGAATTGGAGTCCTCTCTTTCCTATGATATGTATGGCAGCTAGGGACTCTATAAATACTTTATTTTTAGTTGTCTTTTATTTATTTTAGATCTTTTTAAGTTATGGCATATTAGAGAGAATCTTTAACATTTAGTTTTTCTTTCTTAATTTACACCTTTGGGTTTGATTAATTAGCTAAGGTCCAAGGCTTATATGAGCTTAATTAATAATTAAATTTCAACTACGGGTCAATGTTTGTTTGGGTCCATACTTTTGAGTTTATTATTATAGATTTTGGGTCAGTTTGTAAGTGGGTCAATTTAGCCCACAAAGATAGATCCATTAGGGTTTTTATTTTCAAGAGTATAAATACTCTTTGTAATGACAAAATATTCAAAATTGATAATATTATTTATGCTGAATTTATTCAACTTGTGTGAGAGAGATTCTTTAGTTCTGTAACGAACTAAATTGACTTATTTAAGATTAACTACCTTCATGATATCTTCCGTATACTTCTCGTTCATGAATTGGTGTTCATAGGATGGAGGTTTTTATTCCAATAGTGATGGTACCTTGGGACATGTTTTCATTATGTCACACTTCTATTAGATATATTTTGGCTTTCCGGGATTCGTTGTCAAAGTTTTTTTTTTTTTTTTGCGTATATGATTCTTTATTTATTTTATGAAATTTTCATTTCACAATTAAGAATTTTTTATGTTGTAAAACATGTTAGGAACGCTTGCACATTTTTTCTTGCATTAAAGAAAAATATGATTTGACCCATAATAAATCGTGAGTCAATTGGCTAGTATTATGACCTAAAAGATCGAGGTGTTTATTTTAGCTTTGCTATTATACACCAAAACACAAAGCCATTTTGTGGTTGCTATGTTCTCTTGTAGTACAATCTTCAAAAAGTTATGTTTGATCTAAAATTTTAAAAAAAATCAGTTTGGTCTCTAAATTTTTTGAATTTTATAATTTTCATCCATGTAATTTTAGGTGTTTATGTTTCAGTTCTAAAATTTTATTTTTCTCGCATTTCAACCCTTGGATGTTAAAAAAAAATCAATTTGTCTTTGAAGTTTTTGCAAAAGTTCAATTTATTCTTTAATTTGATCCCTAAAGTTTTCAATTTTTACATTTTTAGTTCATGTAGTTTGTTTTTGTTTTGGTCCTAAAATTTTATTTTCCTCACATCCCCATCCCCTAGATGTTAAAAACATTTAATTTGATCCCCAAAATTTATAATTTTTGCATCTTTGGTTTTAGATGTTTACATTTCAGCACTAAAAACTTTATTTTTCTCATGTTTTAGCCATAAAAAAAAAACTCATTTTAGTGTCCATGAGTGAGTCTTAGAGAGGAGAGTTCAATAAAAGTATTTTTACCCTTTAACCGTGCTAAAAAAAGAAAAACAAATCGTGATTTATAAATATTATTTTATTTGGTTTAGTCTTTTTAAATGATGATTTAAGTTTAAAATAAGATAATTGAAGTTTATAATATATATTTTAGATATTTTTAGATGAATACAGGTTAAATTTTAGATCTTGAAAGAACAAAAACTTTAACCTTAATTTTTCAATAAACAACATATCATCAACCTATACAAAACCTATATAAACAATACGTTTGTAAACTTTAGCAAACATGTTATTCACTGTTTTCTAAAATAATAGGGTTGCAAGCTCGGGCCTCAACTCCCCTCGTCCACATGGATTTCATTTGCTTCAACCTTAGTTTTTTTTATATTTTAAAATAAAATTCTCTTTAAACAAATAATTACACTGATATTTAAAAAATCATTTAATTATTTCATTCGTTTTAAATAAATTAGAGTTCTTCTATAATAATATTTACAATTACTTGATGACTAATATTAATCTTTTCAAATTTTCGTATACATATATTTAAAATCGTAATCAATTTTTTTGTTGATAACAACATAACCAACGACTACTAACATTTTTCAAAAATCACCAAGAATTTTAAAGAATCACTTCGTTTGGTTTTGAAAAATTTTAACAATTTTTTGTGCGAAGTGAAGAACATGTCCTGCTGAAAAGATAGTGTCTTTTTACTTTTTACAAGAAATTTAATAGAATGCACGGCTGAACATATTTTAGCCCCTAAAATTCTAATAAGATTTTGATCATATGAGATAAGAATTGCATATCTACTCACTGTACAACCATGTAAAAAAATGTCAAACAGCATATTTTCTAACTGGAGAAGGGAAAAACTAGTATAAATTAAGATTATAAATGCTATGATGCTAAATCACAAAGGGGGATTGGGAAAAGGAGGGGCAAGATGGAAATGAATTTAGTATATGGTGTCGACTGATAGCTTTCTCTTCGGAGGAGATTTCTCTACAATCTCCTTTTGCCGGTCCATAAAAGTAGAGCCCTTGTTAGCAAATAGTCTCCGGAGATTGATCACTGAAAGTTCGTTGAAGCTTGCAACAGCAAGATCAGCCTGCACCAGATCATACCTGCATGTTTCGACAATAACAAGAATCTGAGTAAAGGGGGTAGAGTTATTATAAATGCTTTTCAACCACAAATATAAATCAAATCAACCTGTATTCAAATTACAAATGCATGTCAAGAACATCAAAATGCATTAATTTCTGTAATAATTCCAAGTCCACTTCAGAAAATAAATCACGTGTTTTTGGTCAATAAAACAGATCATATAAGGAATTGAAATGACTGTCGGTAGCAGCACTTTTGGAGATGCAGTTTGGATCAACAGAAACAACAAAGTTTGAGTTAGTGAAAGTAGAATCTTCAAGACAAATCATTCTTTGAGTACGGATGAAAGATTGAAACCATTAGAAATCAATCAATTGCTTAGTTGATAAAAAAAAAAAACTACCAATCTAATTACTCAGTTTAGGTCATCTAAAAATTCCATAGGTAAATGTTTAAGTACGCACGCAGGATGTGCACCAATTAATCCTACAGCCATCATAGTACAGTTATGAGCAGCAGCTATGCCCCTGGGGTCATCTTCAAACACCACACACTTGGATGGTTTGCGGTCCAGCTGCAAGGAATTTATGCAAGAAGGTCAAGAGAGAAAAATGAAACTCAAGCTGCAATTAAAAAGAAAATGAGTGAACATGGGAATGAGATGCATTTTTATACAAGGCATGCATTAATCTTCTGCCCAACTTGATTCTTTTGTTCTAAAGTCCAACTGCTCATCTGCGAGATTTTGTTTTCCAAGATGGCAGAGCCTGACAACTAATGTTGCAGGGGCGAACTTACAGATTAGTGACCAAATATTATGGCTCTCATAGTACAGTCTACAACAGACAATAAAGATTAATATTGACAAATTATTGCTATCCTTTTCAATTTAAATTATATTTATTTTAATTATTATTTAAATTTATGAAGTGAAATACATCAATTACGTATATTTACCTAAAATTGCCACTAGTCACATAAAAATGACAGCACAAATAGACAATTTTTTTATGAATTAGTTGAAATATTTTTATTTGTAATTTGTTTGTAGATTAGCATTCAACGACCATAAACCCAAATAAGATAGCCAATGAAATTCTCCTAAAAGAAAATAATAAAGAAAAGAAAAGAAGATGACCAACCAAGAAGAGTGTCATTTATATCTTTGTTGCACTACAAATGAAATGAACATTCCAAGAAAAATGAGAGCATAAAGTAAAGCACATATATTTATGTCCACAAAGACATGGGTATAAATTAGATGTGATTGATTGCATAATTGATTGACCAGAAAACATAAGTTTAGGTGAGATGATAACAAGGGTTTGTAGGCTGCTAAATATGCTGCTTTTTGGAGTATGAAGCAGGGTCATGAACCTTTCCATAAAAATAAAATAAAGAAGAAAAGGAAGAAAAAAGAAACAAGGTCATGAATTTTTTTTTCCCTATCTACAAGCAACAAGGTCAGCATGCTGGTAAAAGGAATGGACATTCATTCCATTGTCTCAGAATTTTATACGTGTTGGGCTACTCTTTAAGTCCTATTTCACAATCCTTGCATATCTATTTAAAGCTGGTTCCATGAAAATTATATGTATCTATAAGATTTACATGAGGCTGTAGTATACAATTTCCACAAGTATAATTCACATCTACCTGAATTTCAATCCTTCATTTATGATGTTTATTCTGCCTTTTCTGTGCAGTAAGAACAGGCCACATGTAGGTCTATATTCTATAAGAAAGTTCTTTCCTATACTGAGATTAACCACAGATTTCATTTTGAAATCTTTTCCAATCAACCAGAATCAAGCAACCCTTCAGTCTCCAAACTAAAAAAATAAATAGGGAGTCATTACTGCACTTGTAATTTCACATGCTATCCTTGAATGCTTTCTCTTTGTAGAACGTTTGTTGTACCCAAATATTTTCAAAACCATAATTTCAAGCTTATCGGAATTTAAAATTAGACATGTATAAGCAGACCATTGCTTAATGCATGATGCAGATCAGATGGCATGCCTTTAGCTATCTAATTCTAAGGAAATATTACAGAGCAACTTTAGAGTGAGTTCATTGGAAGATCAAAAGGCAAGAACTCTTACTCTGAGGAAATATTATCAAGCAACTTTAGAGTGAGTTCTCGACCATACCTTCATAGCTGCAGAAAGGAATCTATGCGCTATTGACTCCATGCCATCTTCCTCAGACACAATAGCCTGAACAACCAAAAAAGATAATTACCCACGGGAAGTTGGTTGATATTGAAAACATAAACATAGAAAATTACTTATCATCCAGTTTTATTTAATAATACTATAAGGCCATCGTATCAGGTGACTGATGTAACATGTAATCTTCATTAGCTTGTATCATTAGTTGATAGTGCAAATTACTAAAGAAATTATAAAAATTATCCCGTATACTATTTGAAATGTGAGAAGTCCACCATAATTCGTTATTTTGAAAAGTGAGCATGGCTCCAGTAACAATTTTGTCTATCACTAAGCACTTGAGCTCCAAATTCCAAGAGCCCTTGGTGCTTAGGAGCTGCAATGTCCTCAATAATACAGCTTGTCTGTGTGATATCTAGCAGGTTATCTGTTCAAAATGTTGCGCAAACTCAAAGTAAATTACATACCTGGAAATACTTTTTGAGACCCATACGCTCCAGGGCACCTACCATGTTTATTCGATCAAGACATGAAACAACAGCACAGGGTATATGAACTCTACTTACTGCATCCAGCCATTCTTCCAGCCCCTCAATGGGTTCTCTAAGCTGGGTGAAAACATTGATAGCCAGGTGAATTTTGGAGTTCAAGAGACAGGCTGTGCAACCATGTAAAGACTAGGACACTCACCCCAAGTAGATTAGCATGATACAACTGGGATAGTCGTAACTTCAATCTAACCACTTCACTTTCTGCTGTCTCCCAGAGCAATCCCTGAAAGTTATAGGACATATCAAGCAATTAATACAAGGTATATGAATGATGGTTAATATGAAAATAAAAGAAGTGTATCAGTGGAACAAGAGAAACAGCCCAAGAAGATTAAATGTATTGGAGCATCATGCCACAGATTTAAGGAAGCTATGCTTCAGGGATCATTTTATAAAAACAGAATAAAAACTCCATGATCATACATCAGTTATAAGTCACCATATTGCCTAGGTCAACTCCAAACCATTACTTCTTTTCTTCAATTCAATTAATTTGAAACTCAAAATATATGCATTTCTAACATTGTAAACAGGGAGAGCTGAAATTGTAAAATTTAGGAACCCCCAAAACCCTGTGCGTCTACACAAATGTGACCCTTTGATGCACCTTATTCTGAGGCCAATTCAGGCACACATCTTTCATATTAAATAAAACATTTGCAAAAAGCACCACTACTCTCTTAATGGGTGAAGTTTAAAATTTCCCTCTCTAACCATCTGAATGCTTAGGCCCACTTCTCTAAAAGGAACTTGAGTGAGAACTGCTTCATATAACCACAAAAATTAATTAAATGGTTGAAGACTTATGGTCAATAAAAAACCCCACTACTTTTTTTTTCAAATCTGGGAACGAACTTGCTCTGAAAGTTTGGCAAACTGATGTAATTAGATGAAAGACCAAAACCTTATCCTGTCAGTAGAACTGTTTTTTCTTTCTCCTCTATTCTTCATTCTCAGAATGCAGAATTTTCACAGCTAAAATAATAATAATAAGTGCTTTTGTAATGCCACCTTGCTGAAAGCCTGTATTTCCAAAGCCTTTTCAAGGCAATCAGAAAGGGCATAAAGGAATTCATTGCATCAAACCATCTGATAATGGAGAAATATCTCTAATCTAATAAAAAAACTAATCTTTTAGACATTATATATTCATAATAGCAACCAAATCCTAAAGTGAAAAGTTTTAAAACCTTGTGCAGTATGTGATCCGCATCTGCATATAGCATCAGTCTTTGAGCAAGCTCATCTTCAGGAATTTCCTTTCCTGCACAAGAATCATAATGATAGCACATACATTACAAAAAATGTCAGATAAATTTCTGGCTTAGTATCCATTTTCAATTAGGTAAAACCAATATTGCATCCATATAAAAATCAATTTGAGATCTAGACACAACCTAAAGAGATGTTCCACTTGAACCAATTTGTTTATAATGAGGATAAAACAACATGCAGCTGAATCAAAGTTTGAAATTAACTTGGGGATCAAGACCATTAAAAAACAGCTTCCAGTACTGCAAATGAGTAATTGTCTGATTTTAGAAATGATGGATACTAGCACGCTGATTCTTTCATTTCCTCCGCTTATATTTTAGCCTAAATGTTGACCACAAAATCAGCACCTTAACCACAGAGTGAGCTTTAGAAGTATTTACAATCAGGAAGTTGAGGGAAATAAATGTTTAACTAAAATGGGAAAATATTACTTCATACCTTCTTCAATTGCAAGCTGCTTCCACACATTCAACTTTATTGATCGAGTATCAGCCTGAAACACACAAACACACAATTATAATGGGAAATGAATCTCATCCTTCAGCCCCTTCACTCCCCCACCCCTCTCTTCCCCTTTCTCTCTTTCCAAAGTACCAGCATTTGAATCAGCATGAAGCCCACGTTCTTTTATTTCAAAATACCAATTAATATCGGTTTCCTTTGATCCCTGAGAGCACTGAGATCTTATTCATGCAGGTGCTGAATTCTCCTCAGAAGACTAAGGCCACACATGTCTCTTATTTAATCACATACAGACTACTCTTGGCATTTTAGAAATATCTTCCTATATTTGTGATACCAATCTTATAAACTCTTTGCTGCAAAACCTTAGAGCAGCTAATTAAGCAAATAAAAAAATGAGATAGTGCTGATGAGCACAGCACAATGAACTAACAAATTGCTGTAGTAATTTTTTAAATAACAGTTAACAAACTGTTATCACAACTCACTTTTTGTGCAAGGTAGAGGGGAAGAAGAAAAAACACGGTCCTCAAATGCTTAAGTGTGATATTAGTCGTTAGAGCTCAGTACATTTTTCAGGAGATTCATCCCCCAATGTGACCAAATAAAAAACCTAAGCATAACCAAAGATAACATTTAGCTTTGCTATTAGCACATAGGGAAATGGTTAAAGGAAATTACCACAACATTGTCCCAAGAAAAAACAAGACCATAGGCTTCATCTGGTTTCATGGCATAGCGTACCCGATGAAGGAAACCTTCTTGCAGTTTATCATTCAAAAAATCCTATTCCCAATACCATAAACAAGTAAATACCATTAAGCAATAACCTATGATCTTTTTGCTTCAGAAACTATAATATAAATTCTAACAAAGATTAAGAGATAAATTAAAGTGAATTATTGTAAGAAAAATATAGCTTACCACATCAACCTTTAAAAGCCCATCCTGTCTAAATGTCTCAAACCCTTCTCCATATTCTGCTCCAATTGCCTATTACACAAAGCAAAAGATGAAAGGAAAATTTACCCTTTTTAAAATTTAAAAAAAAAGAAAAAGAAAAAATAGAAGTACCTCTTGCATGAAGAGCTTTTTAGGAGAAACGGGAAGCCCGTCATTATTATCGAACCCACAAGCATTCTTGATCACCAAACGATGATTTGCCTTTAATTTCTGCAGATAATAAAGAGAAGACAACAAGGGCACGAGTTAGTTATAATATATATTGTAAACTCAAAAAGAAACAAGAGGAAGAGTTAAGAGGAGAAACCGGAAGTTTGAGCTTAGAGTGGGAAAAGAGCGAGTGAGGAAGACCAGAAGAGGAGGGTGAAGGTGGAAGGAGCAGAGAAGAAGTAGAAGATGAAGATGATGAAACGCTTTTAAAATTGCTGCAACGGCACTTCATTTTTTTTTTTTTTTTAGGGCAAGTAATTTGAAGGAGGAGCCAAAGTCTAGTAATATCGTTAGCAGATTGCTGGGCTCTTTTCCTAAATTGTGAGGTTCATGTTGCTGTTTGTGCCGTGCCGTGCCGTGCCTTCCCAATGAATCACGTGCGCCGCGTGTTGCAAATTTCTATTTATCCAAATCATAATAAATAAATTCTATTTATCCAAATCATAATAAATAAATAAAATCCAAACCAAGTTGATTTTTCCTCATTTTGACTAGCTTCTATTAGTTTATTGAGCATGTTTTCGCTGCGGTTTTCATTAAAAAAAATTTGAACATATGAAAATAATATTTAAATTGACAAAAAATATTTTAGTATTATTATTAAATTTAATATAACAGATTAAATTTCAAATATCTTGGCATAACTATTTTTTTAGCCCAAGTTTAAATTAAATAGTTTATAAACTTCACATGACTTTGTTCATTGAATGGATGCAAAAATATTAATAAAATATTAAAGGATAAAATTAAATAAAAAAATATATTTTAAAAAATAAAATTAAAAAATGAAATTAAAAAAAGAGAAAAAAAACCTTAATAAAATAAATATAAAAAAAAACTCATATTAAAAAAAAGGTAGAAATGGAAAGAAAAACTCAAAAGCTCAAAAAAAACAAGGGAGGCAAAAAAACTCAAATAATCAATAAAAAATCCTTGAGCGTGTTAAAAAAACTTTTTTTTTATTTTTTTTTCTTTTTATAATGTCATTTACCCTTTTCTTTTTTGAAAAACAATATGACTTAAAAGCATTTAATTGCTTCCATTAGGATTCAAACCCATTACCTCGATTTTACCCTGAATGCTTCAACCAATGAGTTACAACACAAGTTTCTTAACTAAACGCTTAAAATAAATAATATATGAAGTTGTTCTTTGTTCATATAAACACTTAAACCAATTACCGTCTAACGTTTTTAGTTGTCTTGATAATAATAATTAACTAGTCTTAGCATGATGTTTGTATAGCTGGTAATTTTTCTTTAGTGAAATAAGGTTGAAGTTATAATAATTAATTACTAATTATTTGACTCGTGTTTTATTGTTAATTTTTTTAATTAGAATTTTTTATATAAAAACATATTTAATATAAATTGAAAAGTTTATGCACGTATCTAATTAATAAATTGAGAATCATCTGTATAAAAAAATAAAAAATAAATCATTAATGATAACTAAAAACGAAACTAGAAAATTTGAGAGACAAATATAAATCAAGATATTTAATCTCGTGGCACATACCATATACCATGTTATGTTTAATAAATTTCTTTATTAAAATAATTTTTTTATTAAATCAAATTATAATAGAAACAGACATGCATAAAATTGATTGAAAAAAATTAAAGAGAAAAATATTATACAAGACTACAGTATTAGAAATATTATACAAAAATAAATATTTTTATTTTTAAAAATAAATTTCATCTATATTTATTTTAAAAAAAATTAAAGATAAATCATAAGAATATATAACTTTGAGAAAGACAGTAAGAAAACCAAAAGTAGAAATTTCCTATAATTAAAGGCAAATCAAGGTTAAAGGTAGGAAAATGTTTATCAAGTCTAGGAGGGGCAAGAGATATTTTAATTGAGGAAAGGCATAACAAAATGCCAAAAGTTGATGATGGGGGCAATAATAAAAAAAGAAAAAATAATAAGAAAAGAGGAAAAAAAAGAGATATTGAACTATGAACATGTCTTTTGGTATCTTTGATAAAACCTTTGGTGTCTTTAAATGATTAGATTGGTTATCCATCAAAGAAAAAGTTGAAGTTGCTTTATAGCCTTTGTTAAGAGAATATTGATCATTTAAGTGAAAATAAAATTGATGAGGCTAATGATTGGTAGTGAACCTTAACCTTTCCTTTGATTTGAAATGTGAGACAGTAAAAAGATAAAGGAGTATCATGAGATAAATGATGAGCAATGAGCTTTAGTATTCTCTTTAAATTTGAGATTGACAATGAAAGGAATGACATAATTATATGTCAATGATTGATAAGATTGGAGCATCTAGAACCATTGATCGAATGAGTTGAAGTTGAAAAAGCTGCATGGTTATATTCCAATATTTGACTTTGATTGACAACACTAAAAGTTTTTTATTGATGAAAACTCTTATTAAGAGGTGATGCATTATTATATGTCATTGTTTGATTTTGATTAAGGAATATTCCTTAGAAAAGGTGAGGCATGATTATATATCATTGATTGATTATGATTAAGAAAAATGGAGTTTTTTGTCCAATTTTAGAAAACAAGACTTATTGGTGAAATGTATGCCATGGTTAAATGTCATTTCTTTTACAAAGACAACAAAAGAAAGAGATTGAAGTGAATAGTTGATGGTGATCTTAGGTCTTTGAAACCCTCAAACAACTTTTGAGCCTATGAATTTTTTTTTTTTCCATAGTCATGAGTCATATCCTGCATTACATGCTTTTAAAAGCTTTTTTTAATCAAGTAAGTGATTTGAACCAATAAGTGGCACTATCAAAACATGAAAAGCTTTTTCATAAAGGTTGTGGCTTTACGAACTAAGCTACTGATTATTATACATGCTGATAAAATAGGTGCTCAAAATAAAAAATCTTGTTTTATAAAGCCTCGAGTCTTGACTCGAGCCTTTTGCCGTTGAAATCCATAGAAAGTTACCTCGTCACGTACCATCAAATGACATACAAAAAATAAGAGATTAAAATTGACATAAAAAACCATAAAAGAGCCAAACAAATGCTTTAATCTTACATCGAGTCAATTTCTATTTTTAAAATACAAAATAATCAAAGAACTGCATGTATGAATGATGTGTGTTAGATCTTTAACCAAATAAGCTTAATTTTCAAAATTTATATCTCTGTGATTTCGTTACAACAATTAGTTTTGAATAGACATGACCATTGAAATTCATAAAGTTGATTAAAAAATAAGAAAGCAATTTTTAAACAAAAAGTCATCAACCGAGTTTGCAAAGTCTTATACAAAAATAACATTGACACTTCTTAATCGTCCTTGAAAAGTTGAGCAGCCATGGATAATGCAATGGAAAACAAACAATATTTAGATCAATTGGGGGCAAAGAAACACATAATCAAATGATGATTTAGTGAGATTCATCAAAGCTATGATTAACGTCTGGCAATGACATATGCATTTTGATGATAGGTAAAATAATGGACACAACTAGTTCAACTAAGGGAGATGTTGCCTAAGAAGTCTATGATTTACTCAGTGAACTTCAGCAGCAGTTAAGAGTAACGTTGCACTTAATGGCAATCTTTATGTCTGAAATGTTTGGTTTACCCTTTTGATATATGGTTATGACTTTTAAAAGATGTTATCACATGGATGCATTTGGATAAATGTTGAAAGGATGCATTGATGCGAACCTCGTGATCACGTGGTCACGCAACCCACACGTAAAGACATCAATTCCTGGAAAGCCAAGTAAATCAGGTTTGATAGGAGTGTGACACAAAGATAACTTGTACCTAGGCATCAACACTATTAAAAACGAAAACCCCCACCCAATGAATATTGATTCGAGAACGAGAAGTATAAGGATGACGCCATGAAATCAGTTGTTTTTCAATAAGTTGTTTTTCAGTTCTTTATAGAACCAAGGAAGGGAGAGTATATCATCAACACGCACACACAAAGTGTGGCAAACAAGAAGTTTTATTAATCTGAATTGTCTAACTTACATATTTGGTTATGTCTTTATTTATACTAACTCTAGACTTAAATAAACCCTAATGGACCCCCCTTGGGTGGACTTATATGAGGCCTATTTACAATTAATCCAAATAAGTAATAATAACCTAAAAACTAAGAAAAAAATAATAAAAATAATAAAACTCCAAAAATTATTATCCTAAATATACTAGAATCAGATTTGTCACCCTTAAAAATTTCTAAATAGACTAGGAAATCTGATCTAAAGGTAGAATTAATTCTAAAGTCTTATTTTCTTGTTGTAGCTAGGATGAATAAAGAATCCATGTAAGAAAAGAATTCTGAAACATTTATGAATCTTTGCCATACTTGGAAACTTTATTGCAGCCCATTAAAGATCCTTGTAGAACTAGGAGATTCCCAAAACAAGTTGTCACATCCTTGTAGAAAAAGAATCCTAGCCAAATAGGAAATCCATAAAGAATCCTAGCCAAATAGGAAATCCATAAAGAATCCTAGCCAAATAGGAAATCCACAAGTCAAAAGGAAGTAAATAACAAAATTCATACAGCCTCTGTTGACTAGTATTGCAATGCCTTTCCGAACTTCGATTGACCTGAAATTTTAACCCAAGGTAGGAAAGCATGTTAGGAGACTGCACATAAAATTTCAATCTGATCCAACAGTCGGATTGAGAATTCTGATTATTTCCATGAAACTAGACAGTTGTGCATTTTATGTCAGAATCCGAATCTGATTGTTTTTTTATTGCCTGAATCGTATCATTCCCTCTCTCTTCAAGATGATTCATCCTTGAATCATTAACAGAGATAAGGGATAAAGTTTTAGCCTCTTTTTGAAGCCCTTGGAGTTCTTTTGTTGCCAACAATCGTCGCCAACAACTTTGGATGAAGGTAGCACCCTTTTCTTTTGTTTATCATCATTGCAGCATTTTTGCTCCTCTCTTTATAAAGCTTGATGGGCATCAACTAATGTCGTTAATATCAAGTTCTTGCTACATCTCTCTTAGAATACGACATAGACTCTTGGTTTCTTTTTTGAGAACACTAATCTCCTTATTTCTCTCCCTTTGATACCACCTTTCCTTTTGAATCCTCTTCTTTTGCCATAATACCCTCGTTAGAATACATGAAATCCTTATTGTAATACTCCTTTTGCATTTTATTTTTTTGATATCAGAACTTAAAACGAAAGCTAATGACAATAAATAAAGTAAGAAGACACTAGAGACTGAAAACTGACCCATAATTACATGGACTTTCAATTGATGAACGTAACAAATCCTTTTAGACCCAAAAAGGGACCCTAAACCAAACGACTTTCAAATGGTCTAAACTTTGATATTTAGAGTGAATTCATATAAAAAAACCAGAATATAAATTTTGATTTAATTCTGAATAGATTTGATATATGGACGTGAAACTGACGCAAATCAGCCCATTTAGAACCATAATTTGAAACTTAAACCAAATGATGTCCAAATAAATTGAAAATTGATATATTGTGTGATTTCACCTAAATAACCAGAATATCAATTTTGGCACAATTATAATATGGTTTTATAAGTGGACGCAAAACAGAAGCGAAACAAACCCTTTTGTCCTAAATAATGTTTTTTGTTTGTTTTTTTTTACTTTAAAAAGGAAATTCTGGACAGAAAGACATTAATGACACCATTTTTTTAATTCCAAAAGACTCAATTCAATGCAAGCAATCAAGAATAACGTAGGAAGAAGACAATCTGACCGAAACTGATTTAAAACAAGATCAGACCGAAACAAAGACGACAAAAAGAAAATTGACGCGGAAGATAAAAAATACAAGAAATAAAAGGATATAACTTGATTAATTGAGTCAGGCTTTGATACCAAATGATGTAAACCTCGTGATCACGTGGTCACGTAACCCACACACAAAGACATCAATTCCTGAAAAGCCAAGTAAATCAGGTTTGATAGGAGTGTGACACAAATATAACTTGTACCTAGGCACCCACACTATTAGAAACGGAAACCTCCACCCAACAAATATTGATTTGCAAACGAGAAGTATAAGGATGACGCCAAGAAGTCAGTTGTTCTTCGATAAGCCGTTTTTAAGTTCTTTATAGAACCAAGGAAGGGAGAGTATCTCACCAACACACACACACATAAAGTGTGGCAAACAAGAAGTTTTATTAATCCGAATTGTCTAACTTACATATTTGGTTATGGCTTTATTTATACTAACTCTAAACTTAAATAAACCCTAATGAACCCCCATTAAGTGAACTATATGAGGTCCACTTACAATTGACCCAAATAAGTAATAATAACTCAAAGACTAAAAAGAAAATAATAAAAATTACAAAAATTTGAAAATTACAATCCTAAATATGCTAGAATCAGATTTGTCACCCTTAAGAAGTTTCAAATAGACTAGGAAATCTGATCTAAAGGTAGAGTTAATTCTAAAAGTCTTCTTTCCTTGTTATAGCTAGGATGAATAAGGAATCCTTGTAAGAAAAGGATTCTGAAACATTTATGAATCATTGTCACACTTGGAAACTATATTGCAGCCCATTAAAGATCCTTATAGAACTAGGAGATTCTCAAAACAAGTTGTCACATCCTTGTAGGAAAATAATCCTAGCCAAATAGAAAGTCCACAAGTCAAAATGAAGTAAATAATAAAATCCATACAGCCTTTGTTGACTAGTATTGCAATGCCTTCTTGAACTTCGATTGACTTGAAATTTTAAACCAAGGTAGGAAAGCATGTTAGGAGACTGCACATAAAATTTCAATCCGATCCAACAGTCGTATTGAGAATTATGATTGTTTCCATGAAACTAGACAGTTATGCATTTTACGTCAGAATTCGAATCCGATTGTTTTTTTATTGTCCGGATCGTATCATACATGCTATCTAGATTGATTGAGGACAATATGATTTTAAGCCCGCCGATTTAAGGTGTCTTTCACTACATGAATGTGAGTGATAAAGGGAACATCATTGATAATGAAAAAGCATTTCTTTTTACGATATGATTAGACAAGCTGAGAGCAGTTTATTATGAAGAACACTGAGCATACAATAATGAGCCTTTGTTGCACATCTAAATGACTTAACAATTCCATGGTGGTTAATGATAACATATGCTTGAAGAGTATGGTTCAACTGACGGCAACTATACGGCTCATTGATAATCTAAGATGAGGTTGACACTAGAAAACCTTTTGACAATTGTTGGCGGAATGTACACAGCTAATTAGATGGTAATTTTTGAAATAATCCAAGAAGTTGAATGAATTATTAAAAACTCATGCATGATAAAGTAAGTAATACCATAATTAGAGGCATGGTTAAGCTTGATAAACAATGAGAGCAGTAATCATCATGCACAACCTAGATTGGACATTTACATCCGAGTAAAGGATTGGCATATGGTATGAGCTGGTGAATCAGAGGATTAAAAAGGCTTTGGATAGCAAGCAAAGGCACCCTATGACGATGGAGCATTGAAAATAAGAGGGCCTATATTTCAAATCAGGTAAGGATGCATGCATGTCATCTAACCCCTAAGCATTGCATAAATGTTTTTAAAATTTTATAGGAAAAAAACATAATGAAATTAGAGTTGACAAAAATAATCATTGAATTATGATAGTAAGGAATCTTAGTTTTAACCCTGCAATCAACAAAAGGAGGAAAGAAACCTTGTCATTAGGAATTTCTATATTCTTTGGCATCGAGGAATGTCAAAATTTTCAAACCCCACGATCGAGAAGTATCAAATGCCAACCTTGTAATCCAAATGTTCTAGATTTAATCAAAATACTTAAGATGCCTTTGGATAGTTCTAGTTAAAGGGAATTGTTGAGATGCAGGATTTCAGGTCAACCGAGCAAAAATAAATTGTTGAGAAGATACATTTTTTGCCAAACCAGAAGCAAACTCGTGAGTCGATGCTGTTTAATTTTTGTCAAGGAAATAAAAATAGAAGATTCTCATGAAATGAAAGTTCAAACCCTATCATTAGGAAAAATAAGAAAAACCTTAGCATCAAGAAATCTGAGTTTTGGGAACCCCGTCATCATGAATCTTAATTTTCAACTCGCAATCATAATGTTTGGATTCAATAAGAATAGTTAAAACACCTTATGAAGGTTCTAGTTGAAAGGAATAGCTGAGATTCAGGATTTCAGGTCAACTGGCTGAAAACATGAGTCATTGAGATGAAAAGACTTTGCCAAAAAAGATTTGCACAAGAGAATAGTTATGAGAATATGATTATCCTAGTAGAAGATAAAGATTTGCGTTCTAATTAAAAGCGATCGCTAGATTAAGATTTTAGGTTAATCGAGTTATAGATAAAGATTTTGATTTTGGTTAAAGCAAATTGCCAGATTAGGATATCAAGTTAACCGAGTTGAAGATAAAGATTTTGGTTTTGGTTAAAGGGGATTGTCGTAATGAGATTTCAGGTTAGCCAAGCTATAGACGTAAATCTTGGTTCTAGTTAAAGAAAATCGTCAAATTAGAATTTCAGGTTAACCGAGCTATAGACAAAGATTTTAGTTCTGGTTAAAGGGAATCATCATATTAGAATTTTAGGTTAACCGAGCTATAAGATAAAGATTTTGGTTCTGGTTGAAGGGAATCGCCAAATTGAGATTTCAGATTAATCGATCTGAAGACAGAGATTTTGGTTCTAGTTAAAAGGGATCTCCATATTAGGATCTTAGTTAGCCAAATTGCGACAAAAATTTTGGTTCTGGTGAAGGGGAATCACCATATTGGAATTTTAGGTTAATCAAAGTGTAAAACCAAGATTCTAGTTGAAGGGAATCGTTGAGATGCATGCTTTCAGGTCAACAAAGCTTAAAACACAAGTTACCAAAATGATAGAATTCATTTCCTCAATGGAAACAGTTGAATCATAATTCTGGTTTAAAGGAATTGCCGCAAAGATAGAGTTTTAGGTCAACCGAATTAAAGTTTTGAGAAGATTAGGTTTGAAGAACAATTTGTTTGTCTTTACAAACTTACAAACACAAAGCACTTGGTAAGTCTTTACTCTGTAAGTATTGTACAGAGGGGGCATCTGTTGTTACCCATTTGAGGACCCCACATAAATATACAAAAAATATACAAAATACAAAAAAATAAAAAAATATATACATTAGTAGGAAGAATATGAAAAATGTCTAAAAAATTGATAAAGACTAGTTGACAAGGATCAAAATACCCAAAGTTGAGAACTTGACAACATATTTTTGACTTATGAAGGCCCTATTGGCAAGAAAAGTTCAATTGGATGAGGAAAATTTAAAATTGGATGTTTAAAGACTCAATTAGAATTTTCAAGGTTTAAATTGAATTTATTAAAGGCTTAATTACAAGAAAAATTTATTTTTTAAAGTCAATTTAGACTTCAATTAGAAGAAATTAAAGTCTAGAGGTCGAATTGCAATTTTAAAGAGTTAATTTGGTCAACTTAGAGGCTTAATTGCATAAATATTAAAGTTTTTAAGCTAATTAAGGACCTAATTGTAAATTTCCAAGACCAAGGACCAATATGTAAGTAGCACACAATTTTAGGGGTAGCAATGAGTGAAATCAGGGGTCTAATTAAATAAAACTGAAAGTTTGATGGTCAATTGAGGATTAAAATGCACAAATCAGAAACTATGGACCTCGATGAAAAAGATGCTTATTTTTTAAAGTCAATTTAGACTTCAATTAGAAGAAATTAAAGTCTAGAGGTCGAATTGCAATTTTAAAGAGTTAATTTGGTCAACTTAGAGGCTTAATTGCATAAATATTAAAGTTTTAAAGCTAATTAAGGACCTAATTGTAAATTTCCAAGACCAAGGACCAATATGTAAGTAGCACACAATTTTAGGGGTAGCAATGAGTCAAATCAGGGGTCTAATTAAATAAAACTGAAAGTTTGATGGTCAATTGAGGATTAAAATGCACAAATCAGAAACTATGAACCACGATGAAAAAGATGTTAAACTTTGGGGTAGATAATTGAGTTTGACAGGGATAAAATTGCATGCAATTAAAAGTTATGAGGTAATTACATGTACAATTAAAAGAAATTAGAAAAACAAGGACTAAATTGAAGTTTTTCAAATCCCAAATTTAAAACCCTAATTTTTAAGGTTTAACTTAGACGACATGTCACTCAGATTTAATGAAGGGATTGAATGACGCGTCGTTCAACTACTGTTCACCATTTTTTTTGCAGTTTTGGCTGATCAAGTAGGCATCTTCAGGCGAATGAATATGGCATCTCCGACCACCTCAAGGGTTGTAACCATCACCATTTAACTAAGAATCACCCCCTCTATAAAGATCAACTACTCATATCAAACGTTTACATTTCATTTTCTTCAATGATCTCAACAACATCTTGTCCCTGATCAGCCATCAATACATTGGCAGATTCTGAGATGATCGAGTTAACACCTTCAAGCAAATGGATGTGAAGCTACAGACTTCTAAATCGAGCAAAGTTAGATCCAAACAAAATATGTGCACCCCCTCTACCAACTTCAAGTAGTCTTCAATGACGATGACGTTGCAATTGCTCCGACAAGACCTTAAAAGTGGGTAACTCAGTCATCGATTACTGTGATATCCATTTCGTAAAACCAGTAATCTGTTTTTGTTTGTTCATACTTGAAGTCTTCTTAGTGCGTTCTTATCAAATGTTGGTCACGTTTCTTTTAAGATCAAAATGCCAGAAATAAGCTTCTTGGTCTCCAAGTTTGGAAAAAGCACCAAAATCTCCAAAACCAAGTTGTGAAATCATCATTGTAAAACCAACATAGGTATAGAGCTCACAGCTGTAAAACATACCCAAAACTCTTCAATTTTGATCAAAGGGCCAAGCTTTGATGAATAAGGATCCATCTTTGATTATATCCATAAAAATCTTAGCTTGAAACCCTATAAATACCCCTGGAAAATCAGGGTTAGGGGAGAAAAAAGAGAAAGAAGACAGAATAATATTGAAAAAGGAACCCTAAATGTGAAGGTTCAAGAGCCTAACACCATATTTCCTCAACTTTAAGAGAAAGTAGCAACCTTGAAAAAGAAATGGCAGCAACCATTGTTAGAGCTTGGATGGTATAAAACCTTCACGTAGTCTAGTAGATGATGTTAATAAGGCACGTCTCTAGCTTGTTCATGCATGTTTAATGATGTTTCAAAGCATTTTTTTATCACATTAATTGTGGTTTTTGTTTCTATTAATATGTGAAAATATTGTTTTTATTGTTTAAATCTTATTCTAAGTTATTTGTTGATGTTCTTAAATACTTAGGTGATGTTTATAGGATGAGTTTTGATGAAATGGAGTGATTTTGAAATCTACCAAATATAGCAACAAAGTTATGGTTATTGTTATGATGCATTTTATTGGTTTGTAGGTTTCTGTTAGGTCTTATTGAAGGTTTAGAAAAATAATTTGAATCTAAATTGCATAAATATATAGGATGGTTTAAGTTGGCGGTTTTGAAATTTAGAACCTCTTACATGATTTTGATGTTATTTTTTAGTTTTTTTTTCAAACACGTTTTATTATGGTAGTATGACTTGTTAGAATGAAGAAATCATGTTTTAAAGGTAAAAAATACCAACTTCTGAGATTTGACAGTGTTGGGTATTGTTGTTTTTCTGGGTTTTTAAGGCAATGTTCTTCATGTTCTTGAGAAGAACAATGCCTTAGCCCAATGATTTGGACCAATTTTGGTCCAATTCTTTGCTCTAAATCATTCAGACAACTTGATTAGTAAATAATTTAGGGTTTATTTGCATCAATATCAAGTTTTTGGGAGTTTTAATCCTAGAATTTTGGTTTTGAATCGAAACCCATTTTGACAAAATCATGTTGATTCTTTGATAATCAAAGTGAATGGATGTTAGATTATTGATCATTTCATGATTTCTAACATGTTTGTGCCTTTGTTTTGATGGTATTAGGTTTGATTGGAATCCACGTTGCTAGGTTTAGGATGAATGTTCTTCATGTTTTTTTATTTTTTTGGGGTTTGATCCGTTTTGTTCAAGAATTTTTGAGTTTTCGTGTTTTTTTTGTTTAATCTGTTTTTTGCTTCGATTTTGTTTTTGGTTTGTTTGTTGGTTGAACCAGGGTCTTTGATTCGATTTATAGTTAAACCAAAGATTTCAAGTCAACTTTGTCGAGTCAAAAGTTAAGACCTTGTTTACCTTGCAATCTTTTTGCTTAAGAGTTTTTTGGTTTAAAAGTGTATTTGACAAACATCTTCTTAAACATGTTTTGACAGTTTTATTATAAAGTAAAATGGATTTTCCAAACAAAGCCTAAAAGACAATAAAAATATATATATTATTTTTTGTATATGGCCAAAAATCCTTAAAATTATTTGAGCATTTTAAAAAAATCTAAAATACTTTGGCATGTTTTAAAAGATGACAGTGCATAGATTTTACAACAAGTTTGTAAAATTCCAAAGCATTTTAGTCTATATTTCAAAAAAATTAAAAATTTATTTTTGGCAAGAAAAATATATTATTCACTTTTAATATAAGGATAAAAAACCTAAAATTAATTAATATCCAAAATATTATTAGGAATAATAATTTATTATTACTCACTTTAATATATGGATAAAAATATATATGAGGTTAATATCCAATATATAATTGGAAATATTACAATTCATTCACTCATAATATAAGGATAAAAAAAAAACTATATGGAATTTTATCCGAGATATTATTTGGAAAGACATTATGGCAAAAAAAAAAATCCAAGTTTATCCTAAAAAAAACCTGAATGATAATTGAGGACATTTCACAATTCCACATCGAGTTCTTGATCTAGAAAACTAGGGTTTGTTCATCGTAGTAAACCCGCTATAGTAGACTGATAGAAATAGAAATATCATCATACCATAGTAAACAACGAGAAAAAACAATATAACCTATCTGAGGTAAGACGTACTAGGGGTGCTAATATCTTCCCTTTATGCAACAAGTCTCTTGTCTAAAATCTCTAAAAAACCAGTTAGGATTCTTACCATAATACTAGGTGACGATTCCTTTATCTAACCAAAAACCATTCCAGAATACCACTCAAAAAATATCAACACGCCCCCACAAGGAGAGTACGATGTGAGTGTTGATCACTTATATAATCTTTTCATTAACATGTTATTAATTAATTGTTTTTATCTTTAAAAAAAGAGAAACTATGTGATATAAAATTTAATTTAAGAAAAGACAAGTATCAACCTTGCAAAATCAAATAGGATACGAGGATCTAAGACCTCCAACCTTAAAAAAAAGTTATCTAATGTTTATAAAGGAGATAAATATTATAAGAATTAAAGTGCTAGAAAACAAAGAAGGCAAAAAATTAAACAGTATTGAAATTAGTAAAAAAAAATTGAAAATGTATATCAAGGCCAACCATCACTCAGGATGTTACTAGGTAATTGTTTTTATCTTAAAAAAAAAAGAAATTACATGATATAAAATTTAATTTAAAAAAATGCAAGTAGTAACCTCATAAAATCAAATAGAATACGGGGATCTAAGACCTCCAACCTTAAAAAAAGGTTATCTACTCTACTACAACACAAGGAAAAGAACATGTTTATAAAGAGAGAAAAATATTATAAGAATTAAAGTGCTAGAAAACAAAGGAGGCAAGAAAATAAACAATATTGAAATTAGTAAAAAAAAATTGAAATTGCAAGGTCGACCATCATTCACAATGAGTGAATGACTATATGACTGTATGACTGTTTATATATTGATATAGAGTTTGAATCCAAGGTAGTTGAAAGATAACATTACTCAGGCTAAACATACAAATAATAATCCGACAAACTTTCTCTAGGAAACATTTCCAGCCACTCCACTCACAACGAATGTTGCAGGCTAAAACCCTTGAGCAAAACACGTTAAATGCACTGGAAATGCCGAGTTAACATAAACATTCACAAAATGCCCTGCATCTCTAGTCCAAATTACTCGGTTGTATTTCAGATCACAGGACCCCAAAATGTAAAAAAATTTAATTCCAAAAGAAAATTGCTAGCTAAATGGTTAGAGCCCTAAACTCCTAACGATACTATACAATAGCCAATCGACTTGCCTTTTAGAAGATAGGTAATGGTAAAAATTCTCCACATTTTCCACCATTTCCAGTTAGGTGGTTCCATTATATCAGTCCAGTGCAAGGGAACCTTTAAATTTGATCTTCAAAATTCAGCCAGAACTCTTAGCCATCCATGTTCTCACCATTTCCCTGAGTCAAGAGGTAAAGTTCAGTGTACTAGAAATGCCATGCTTAAGCAGAAAATGTAGCTTTGTTGGTACTTAAAGACAGTCAAAACCAGAGCATAATAGATGAGGTGGTACCATTCCCATGTGTTCAAGCTCTCAAAATCTTTGTACTGAAAACTATAACAGCTGTCAGAGTTGTCGCAGTGTTCATAGTGTTCATAGAACTGCCAAGGACTCAAACAAGAATAATCAGGAGATCACTCATAGACTGATATATAAACAACTACGTGAATGAGAACAATTGAAAGGCAACTGAATTTTATCCAGTGTTGTCAAAAGGCACTTAGGCGCTCGCTTAAGCTCTACAGCAAGGCCACCACGCCTTTATTAACCTCAAACGATGAATTTCAATAAAATGCTGCCTAGGTAAGCGCCTAGCGAGTGGATGCCACAGGCGTTAATGCTAGTGCTTGCTTAAAATATATCTTTTATGATGAATTTTTTCTTTCTTTCTTTAGGGGGTATTTATTTTTGTAAAAAACAAAAATTAGGGTAAAAAAATCATTCAAGTGAAAGAAAAAAACACAAAAAAGACACCTTATAAGAGAAACATCAGCTACACTTTTATTTTTCAACAATGATGTTGATCAGAGGAGAACAGAAGTATAGAAGAAGTCATACTTTAAATTTTTTTTTAGTGCTCTATATTTTATTATTTATCATTTTTTGTTTCTTTCTCACTTATTATTTGACTACTTGCTACTTTAAATTATTTTATTTTATTTTATGGGTGAAAAATACAATTTTATATGATTATGTTATAGTATTTATATTTTATTTTCTAATGATCTAATCTTAATTGGGAAGATATATATTTTAGATTTATATATTATAATATAATATAATTTTTTATATATATATATATATTAATTTATAGCATATCTCCTTGGTTTGTTCAAGGGTGCACCTAGCGCCTCAAGCATTTTACAAGCTTGGCACCTTTTAGCACCTTTCAGCTTTAACAACACTGATTGATTTTATGGAAGATTTGTAAGCCTCAGAAGTATACATTTTATGGAAGATTTGTGAGCCTCAGAAGTAGACTCACCGGATCAAACTTCCCAACTATTGCTGAATCTGCCTCATCGTTTACCTACAAAAAATGATCCCATCAGCTGAATCTTTAAAAAGTTTAAGATTGATAAATATGATGGACCTCCATTGAAAATAGAAGTTCGGTAGTACTGTTTAGAAAGCAGATTGAGTAAGAAGGAGGGGCTAGGTGACAGTATCTGAGAATATATATATCAGCAGATGGGACATGATAAACATAAGCTAATTTATTTACAACAGGTAGACAGATCTCCATTATCTGAAACCATTACCTACACCACTATGCAACTTAACGACATAGATAGAAAGCAAAATGAAAGGGACATGGGAGACGTGGAATAATCCAAAAGTCAGTTATTTCAAGATTATGCATTAATGAGCAGTACAAGTCACCTCCTGGAAATTGCGTCTACAAGCAATTTTGGCATAAGATAGAAAAATGCATCCAAGTTCAGTCTATAAATTCACTGGGTATAAATATTCAATTGTGAGCCCAAAAACAAGGAAACTCTGGGCCAAAGAAGAACGTAAACTGAAATTACAAACCCCCACAGAAAAGAAAAAAAAAATTGATGGGAGTAGGATGGAGACGCCATAACGAGGCCTGTTAGCCACGAAATATATACTTGTGTTCGGTTCCTATACCACAACTTTATAGCTCAAAAACAATCGAATACATAACATTAACAATGTAGTTCTTGCTTCATTTCATCATTGCAAATAAAGATTCCCACTAAAACAAATAGAGCTCGACAGAAAAACGAAATTCAAAGTCTTGAATTAACAATGAGACCTGGCATATAAAGTAAAAATACCTCTGACATATGATCAATATCTTGAATCAAACATTTAACATGAGCCGAGTTAATCTCATCAGCTCTCGTGATGTATGGTTGCCTCTCCTGTACAGCCAAAACAAGTTCGCCTATCAGATAGGATATTAGTCCACTATAGAGTGCAGATGACAGACAACTGTACTTATGATCATACCTCCTTTGACATGTTCCTCCAAGTCTCGAACCCTTTACGATCAATATCAATTATGTTCCAAATCTTGCCAGTCTTCATGAAATCTTCCCTAGAAAAATGTCCACAAAATAAAGCAAATGTTTTCAATTTAAAAGAATCAGTCCTATTAACAGTTTGAATTGCACAAATATGAACAGACAAAAGGGGCACAATCATTGGAAGTTGTTAATTTGTTTTTTAAATGAAAACTAATAAACCCCAAAATGATGTAGTACATGAAGAGACGGAAAGGCGATCTGGGTTGGTCACAAAAGCTTTGTTGGACAACGTTTTGTTTTCCATCCAAGCCTTTGAATCTCTTCACATTGTTTTTGGTTCCAGCTTCACATTCATGCAAATCAGCCAAAGCGATTGCCACCAAAACCCCACAATTGTTGCTGCAATGTGTATAAGAATGAAGAAAAAAAACTACTAGTAATTAATAATAATAATAAAAAAAAAAAAAAAACAGAGAACAAATTAAGAACAGCATTTAATAAGTTTAGATACCAGTTCTCGAAGGCACTTCCATCAGGAGCACGACGGATTCCACGGACCCTTTTGCGGGTTCTTGGCGGGTTCCCCATTAAAGTACCTTTTCAAGCTCTGCAGAATTTTCTACTACTCTTTGTTTGGATTATGGTTCGGGGTAATTTTATAAGTATTTGTTTTTTTTTAAAAAATATATGAAAAAAATATATTTTTTATTTTTTATATTAATATATAAAAATAAAAAATATTTCAAAAATATTATTTTAAATTTTAAAAAAAATATTCGAAATTAAAAAAATAATACTCGCAAACACCCCATTAGTTTGTTATAATTTTATTTATTTATTTTTTATCAAATGTAACGCTAAAGGCGCCAATTAATATTGCGCGGGCCAAAAAGGATAAAAATAATAATCTTAGGTCGTAAAGTGAAAAACTTTTCCCGCGGCTGCGAAAAAAAAGAAGAAAAGGACGAGAAGGTGCATCGACTTCCAACTAGAAGTTGACACGTAAGAAGCATCGAGGTACGTGTCGTGATTTCTGTGGTAAGATAAGAGCACCTGCGAACACGTTCAAGGTATTTTTGTTAACACCCTTCAAAACGATAACATCTTTTGCCCCTGAATGCTGCTCCCCCCGCGCATTCAAAAGTGAAGCAATTGTCCGTTGTTGTACTCGATTAATCCTGATTGTTTTTATATTTTAAAAATATTTTTAAAATAATTTAAATTTTTTTATTTTAAATTAATATTTTTTAGTATTTTTAGATCATTTTAATGTATTTATATCAAAAATAAATTTTTAAAAATAAAAAAAATATATATATTTTTAAATAAAAAAACTTTAAAAATATCATAACTATAATCATAAACACGTAAAGTCTTTAAGTTACTGGGTGTGGACGGAAAATACACGTCTTTTAGCCATCCAAGTAATACTTTATATTCAACCTAATTTTTGCGTCTTCATCTCCAATGGAAGTGCTTAATTATATTTTAGTTAGAATAAATACATAGTAAATAAATAAAATATACAAAGCAAGCATTAAAGAGTATTTTTCTCTAACACAGCCCACGAACAAATGCACATGCCCCAGCTCCGTCACAACCATCTCCTCATTTTATGCACTCCTGTCCGGGATACTTCAGCAAAGTAGCAGTTCATATTTGCCAGAATCTGAATTGGTAAAGTATATCTATGACACAGAGAGTTTTTGGCAGTGTAGTTATAGTTGCTTTTGAAATAACTCTTCGTGTCAAAATACATGCCAATGATTTTTTTTTTTTTTTTTAAAATTCATTTTTGACATCAGCACATTAAAACAATCTAAAACATATTAAATTTTAACAAAAACAATTTTTGAATTTTTTAGGAACGCGGTTTGCACCGTATTCCTAAACATATTCATAAGAAAAAGGCATAAATAATGTTCAATTAGTAGTAAATGTTATGTCACTGCTGCTCCAAAGTCACCTGAGTTGTCTCAAGGGGACTTTCTTGAGCATGATTAGAAAAACAATAGTGAATAATCATCTTAACCTAATAATTTAAATTTTTAGATGGGGTCTTAATATATAATTTATATTATTCTTTAACAAATCCTTTCAAGTGAAAATCATTTGGACTTAAAACTTACATAGACCTACATAATCTTGTGTTTAATTTTTATTAAATAAATAGGAATAGTGAGATTCGAACTCGTGATCATTGGTTATCAAGATTCTGATATCATATCAAAAAATCATCTTAACTCAATAATTTAAATTATTAAATAAAATTTTAAAATATAATTTATATTATTTTTTAATATTCATCAGACTTCCAATGCCTTCCATAGGAAAAATTAATATGAAATACCCAGCTCAGAGTACGAGCCAAGTTCCAGGGACGATAGAGCAGCAAGTACACCATACAAAATACATCATCTATCTCTAAGAGAAAAAAGGATACAAACCTACAAGGGGATACATTAGCAGCAGCACAAGCAAGCTAAAATCATAACTCCAAACCAATACAAAGTAATTAAAAACATTTCACTACACAACCAGAAACTGATTTACTGCATCTTAATGCATCTTCATATTGTTCAAATCTTGCATCTTTTTCTTGCCTGGTTTTGTCATGGGCAGCGATATATGAATGAACCCGAACTTTCTCCTTTGTGTATAGAACTGCTGCTTCTGTTCACCTCCATGTTTTTCAACTCTTGGATGAAACGTTAGATCCTCCCTCAGTTCATGAAGCATTTGACTCAAAGCCACCTTTTGCCTCTCTGTGCCGCCTTCTGCTGGCCTTGCTGCAACATATTCTTCCGCTCTAATTTGCTTCCTGCTCAAAACATCCCTCATCGAAACTGTGGTTCTCAGAACAGGCTTCGGGCCATCACCAATTAGATTGGGGTTGTTCACTTCATTTAATGGAGAATCCTGCCGTTGATCGGATGGATGCAAATGGAAATTACCAAGCCTGGTATGATAATATGCGTCCTGTCCCACTTGATCATCCTCTGGCATCCATTTGCGGATAGCCTCTTCAACAGCAACTTGCTTTCTATTGGCCATCTCGACTTTGTTCAGAGCCTCTTCTAAGGCTTGTTTGCTTAGTTTAACTTCTTCCGTTGCTTCCCTTAGCTTATTTAGAATAGACATTTTAGTAAAGTGAACTTCTTGCTTTGGAAGCTTCAAAGTTTCCACTTTCTTCTGGGAAAGCTCCTCGGCCTTCTGATCTTTAGGATTTAGAGGAGATCTTGCTTCAAAGGAGGGAACTTTCTCTGGTTCTGGCAAGGCATATCCCGATGAGCTCTCATCAGTTGATAGAGCCTTGATTTCTGCCAGGGCAACAGCTTCTGCTGCTCTTGCTGCTTCTTCCATCTTCTTGGCTGCCAGCAACCTCAATTCAGCAGTTCTGATGTTAGTCTTGATGTTTTCAGCTAACATTCCTTTTAAAACTTCCGTTTTTTGGACTTCATCCATTTTCATTAAATACCCTGCCTTGTAATCAGTTTCAACATCATCTGCAATATGCGGCTTCGTTCTTGCTTGCTTCAGCTCTTCCTCCAGAGATAACCCCCCTGCAAATTTTGATGTTAGCCTCTCACGGGTCTTTTTGAGTAAGGTTTTCTCTTTCTTCATTTTCTTATTCAAAGACTCAACAGAAGTTTGAATCACCCCAAGGTCGTTAATGGTTTTACCAAGGTTCAATTTCGCTTGCTTCAACTCCATTAAGATCAGATCAGGCGATGCCGTAGGGCAAGGGCTTAAGCTTATTAACCTCTGTTCGCTGTTGTTGACGTGAAAGCTATAGTTTCCCTTGTTCATTTCTTTGATAGCAGGACTTGACATCGGTTCATCAGGAACTGTCATGCATCTAAGCGCTTCCTTTTGCAGCTGCTGCTTCAACTCTTCAACAACCCTTTTTGTCGTTCCAAGTTCTTCAAGGACATCGAGTGTTTCCAATTCTTTCACAATCAGATGCTTCTCCAATTCTGCTGCTTGCTCCTCCACCTTTTTTATGTCGATATCCTCAACGCCCTGTAGCTCATGGTTATTATCTGAAAGGGAAGGTGCAGAAATACACCATGTGCAAATTGCAATGCATGCTTTAACGATCACACATCAAATTAGGAAATCAAATACCAGTAGATTCCTCATATGAAACCTTTTTAGAGCAAAATATAGGCTCCACGTTGGGTACTGAGACAGTGTGAAGTATTATTGAGAAAGTAGTTTCTGGCAGTCAAAGATTGAAGGAGTAAGGAAGATCAATCTACTAGAAAATTGATCTCTTCAATAAGAATATTCAAAGGGGCTAAATTAGAGAGAAGTTTTGAACTGAAGCATGGTATCTTTATGTAATTTCGAAACCATCGATCTTGATTAAACAGCAATGAACAGTCAGGCAACTATTTGTAAGGGAGGGATCTGGAATTCACATTGTGTGAAATTTTGCTCACATGATGTTTTCAATTTAATTTTTTATAATTATAGAATAAAGTTTTTTTTAAATAAAATTATTATAATGATAATTAAAAGATTATTCCTTTATTCCATGTTTTTATATATAAGATTATAATTTTTATGGTAATATTAAAGATTAATCTATGAGTAATTATATATGAAACTAATATGGAGAAAAAAATTAAAAATTTCTTAGGAATATTCAAGGAGAACAAAATTACTATTTTGTTATTTTTATTCCAAATTTTCTATATAATTTTTTAGTTAATTATTATTTTACTTTTCATAAAGTTGCTTAAAAATTATCAAGTCATGAATTTTTTTATTATTATTAAAACTTGCTTTTCAGATTATAATAAGTTTTTATTTAAAAAATAAAACTTCCAATAAAAAAATCTTTTTTGTCAAAACAAAAAAAAGAAACCCATGGATATGAAAAGGAATATTTGATCAAAGAAATATATATTTTTTTTCTTCTTAACTGGTAATTGAGACTTTTATGAATATTAGTTTTATTTGCCTTTAACCTTTATTCAAAAAACTATTATTCTAATAAAAAAATATTTTATAAGAAACACAAAAAAAAAAAGGAATATTGCCTAAAAACATGTTTTTTTCTTCTTCTAGAACTTAAATATAGCATTATATTTAATATTGATGTGCTTGGAAGTTAAATAGTTTTTTATTTAACCTTTAAAGACACAAATTTCCGGTAAAATAACTTGTTTTTATAAAATTTAAACATATTATTTTAGAAAAGCAGACTTGGGAGGCTATAGGTGTAGTTTACCCAACATTAGAATGAACTAAATCTATATATATATATAACATTGTTGATGTTTTTCAATTGAAAATATATTAAAATAATTTTTTAATTATTAACATAATACCTTAAAATTATTAAAAAATATATTTAAAAAACATTAATTTAATATTTTTTAATAAAAAAAAATTTAAAAAATAAAAGCTGCTATAACATCAAATAAATGAATTAATTGAGAAGAATTTTTTGTATGGGATTGTGACCTAAAATGTGATCATTGTCACCTATATATATATATATATATATATATATATATATATATATATAATGTTTTTTTGTCCACTATATATCTTGATTTTGTACGTGATTCAACCAATAGCCATTCTTCATCTACCAACAAATTTATTGATATAAAAACAAATTAACGAAGAAATAACACATTTTTTTCCCATATTTTATTTTTAGTTTAGCAATGGACAAACAGCTCATCGATCTTGCTCACACGCAACAAGAATCAAAACCTTAACATGACTAATTCTCAAACTGCCAATTCAACACCACGTTGAAAAAAAGAATTTAAATTATGATCAATACGAGAAAATAAATAAAGAAAAAAAGAAATGAATTACTTACATAACTTTCTCCAATCCTATAGTAATAAGGCACCCATGGCCCGCTTCCACCGAACCGTGTCACAGCCTCCTTGACCGATCCAAACGGAGGAGACGTGTCGATCTCTGCTCTCAAACCAACCTTCCTTGTCCCCTGGTTACCTTCATTTCCATTCTGTTCATTGCAAAACCTGAAATTCTCAGAACCCTTTTCGGGCCTTATTTCCCGGATCCCTGGCGTGCCGGGAACCGCTTCAGCAACAGAGTATGGAGACTCAGGCTCAGGCTCAGTCATCTCCGGAATGGCAGGCTCAAGTTCAGCTGATGGTGTGTGGTGTTAAATGTAAAAGTGAAAGGAAGGGCTTTAATAGGGTCTAAAGAGAGAGCCATGATGGGCATGCAATCTTTAGAGTTTGTGTGTGATGATGGTGTTTGTGGTCCGACTCAACAACTCGGGTCGAAAAAGCAGCGAGACAACCCGGGTCCACTGTCCACTCAGCTGAGTCTGGGCTTTCATCGTGTGAGGTTGTGTTCACGACATGGTGGAGTTCATTGAGGTGGTCAAAGCTAGGAGTTGTGAGAGAAATAAAAGAAGAGGCAAACAACTAATAGAGAAATCACACGTGGATGGGTGTAAGTGAGATTGAGAGCTTGTTAGCCTTTAACCAGTGCAGCGTGAAATGCGGATTTTACTTTGTAATAAAGTGAATTGGAAGGTGAAGCCATGATTGAAACTTTTCTTTTCTTTTTCTTTTTCTTTTTCTGTGCTTGCAGATGAATAAGTTGGGCATTCTCCTTTTCTCGCTGCTGGCTGGGTATTTATATCTAAGGATTTTGTACTGCCTACAGGAAATGTTTACGGTGATTTTCAAACCTCGCAAGATTCAAGACTGAACACAAAAAGATTAACTTCATCGTATTTGGCACGTTCAAGAAAGATTTCAATTGAAGAAGATATAACTAATTTTAATTTTAATGTTTGTGGTGTTTTTATTTTTTTATTTTTGGGAGGATTTAACTCATTGTGAATTAATTTTCTTTTCATTAATATTTATAAATAGATTCTTTAAAAAAAAAAACGAAATTGTATAATAAGATCAAAACTCATCATTCAGATATTAATATTTAAAAAGGTATTGTTTATGCTAAAGCACCAAGGAAAAAAACAATCAAGGAGCCAATTAACTAAGTCAAACCCACCTTAAAAAACCAAGAATAGGGGATATGTTATCTCAATAAAATAGATTTTATGGCTTCAATTAGGGGCGATTATTTTCGGTTCGGTTTGGTTTATATATAAAAAAAATAACCAAACCAAATTAAAAAAAAAAACTGAAACCGGTTCAAACCGACCGGTTTTGGTTCGGTTCGGTTTTTTAGAACAAAAACCGGTTCAAACCGATTTGGCTCGGTTTTTTCGATTTGACTAGGTTTTTTTCGGTTTGATTTTTCCTGTTTGGCTCGGTTTTTTTGGTTTGGCTCGGTTTTTTCCGATTTTGGTTCGGTTCGGTTTAGTTTTTTCGGTTTCAGGCTTATAAAACCGAACCAAACCGGTCGATTTTTTTAAAATTCTAATCAGTTTTTTTTTACGGTTTAGTTTTCTTGATTTAATCGGTTTTTTAATTTTTTTGCCTAGCCCTAGCTTCGATGGTTGATTTAATCGGTAAAGGAAAGATTGACGCAGAGTAAGAACTTAGTTTCGAGTTCTCCAATAGCTTTTGATAACATGATATCTCTATGTTCATTAATAGAGACATCCTAAATTTCAATCTCGACATAAATGTGGATGTGGAGAGACCACTTTTAGATGTGTGAATATATAAAACGTAATATTTTCTTCATTGTATATGATAAGCCTATCTATAAACCCCTCTTTATAGATTAAAAAAAAATGAAAAAAATAAAATAAAATAAAATAAAAGAACATGCAAGACAACTATAATCATGCAATGAAAAACAACTCCATAAACCAAGCACCATAATCCCAACACGCAAGCCTCAACATCATGAAAAAGATTAATTAATCCATTTATTCTTATACATTGATAGTATTCTTTCATATATTATTTTAAGAATTTTTCAATATCATATGCCCTTGTATATTCATATTTACTCTTATATGCCTTTTTTAAATTTTTGAATAAAAATTCCCCTTTAACTATTAAAAGAAAATTCACTTTTCAAAACATGAAAAATTAAAACACTAACTTTTTAAAAAAATTCAACAAAATCTAAAAAAAAACCCAAAAATAAGATGAAAAAAAATGAAACTAGAAAAGTAAAAACAATTCAAATAACATATAAAAATATAAAAAAGATTTAAATATAATAAAAAATTTGAAAACCAATTTATTACAAAATTTATTTCATTAATATTCCAAATGAAAATATTTGAAGCCAAATGAAAATAAATTAAAAAAATAAGCAAATTTAAAAATCAATAATTAAGTTGAGTGCCAACCACTAGATGCAATACATATAGCATAAAATAAATTGAACGACAAAGCCAACCAATATATATATATATATATATATATATATATATATATATATATATATATATATATATATATAAAAGAATAAACTAAATTGAAATTGTATGGCTTACATTAAATTTGAAAACTTATAAGACTAAGTACCAAAAGTTTGATACTTAATGATGTCATAAAAATTCAAGTAATTTAAAAACAAAACTCTCAAACTGGATAATCGGTTAATCAATTGGTTGTAGAAATTCTCCCTACCTAAGATGGTTAGTAACTTATACTTGGTGTTTGGTAGGCTAATGAGGCTTGTGGCTAATACTTGCAAAGGTCCTTTTTGGAAGAAGCGAGAACTTTTTGATACTTAAATAAATATCTTTTTAAAAAGAAGAAAATACAATAATATTCCCGAAAAAGATGCTCTAAAAATATATATGCAATAGAGAATGAAGATTGTGTATATTTGTTCTGAATGTCTCATGGTATATTTATAGTCCATGAGTTTTGTTCTTTTATGGAGAAAAGAGAAAGTGTAACTTTATCTTTGTAATATTTTAAGTTGCATTGTGAACTGTATTTCACTTATTTTTTTCCAGCTAAAAAATAGAGAAATGATTGGCCATGAAAGACTTTAATAAATCTAGTAGTCTTGGTGGAGTATAGACTTGTTTAAAGTCTATTTGTTGAGAAATAATTCATCTATGATTTTATATAAAAATCTATAAAATTGATGGTGTTAAACCCAATAATCTCTTGAGTCTAGCCAGCGCCGGACCCATCTCCCGGGGCTTGGTGCACTACCAAGCCCAATCACAGCTGGGTTTGGCTAGCTCCAGACCTAGGGTCATCCGCAAGTTCTCGATCATAATATTAGAGAGTTTGTACACTCAATTTCTATTGGGTCCATCGAACAATTCTACCTCCAAGGCTCCAACCACAAATTTGGATCGATATCTGGATGGGTTGAAGGATCGTCCATGTATCTCTCCTTTAACCGGCTATTATATGCATCCTGGAAAGAAAAATAAATTCATCAAATTCAAGGAAATAATAACTTCAGAAAAAAAAAATGATTGAGAACCAACATACCACAAAGTGCTGAGCTCTGTTATCAACGAATTGCTGCATCTTTTTTTGGCGGTTATCACTCTGTATATGCGTTTCAACAAAAAGGTTCATCGGGCTTGACTCGTGTCTAAGAACCGTAGCCTACAATAAAAAAATATTGTCAGTTAAATATATTTATAAAAAATAACTAATAAAAAAATAGATGTAATAAGAAAAAATATCTTACCATCCGCTTCGCATGCGAAACGAACATAACAGAGTTGCTGGTTTGTATGGTAACAGAACCATGAACATGCCGGTTCTGGTTCTCCTTATTGGACTGTGATCATCAAGTGAAATGCACGAACATCATGTGCTAAACGTATTCTGCACATACAGTCTCTAAGACGCACGATGATCTGAAATCCTTTCAAACCGCCACGTCATTCCAGCTTGGAAGCTTCCTTTCTTTTACGTCTCGTATGAAAAATCACGCAACCTATATGGTATAAATTAATTATCTTGTAGTAAATGAAAAACAAAATTTTAATATTTGGAATAAAAAAATTATGCTAAATTTGATTTTACCTAATTACAACGTGATTCTTCCAAACCCTCCTCGCAACATTATTATCAGCTCTTTCCCATTCAAATTTTTTCTTGAAGTAAAAATTTATAAAAGAAAAATTTTAGTAATTTCAATAAACGGTCCAAATTAACATAAAAAATATTTAAGTTAATACTAACCTTAAACCTTGAAAATCATGCATCGGCCTGTGATTTCCATTTAGAATGTTTGAAAACCTGACTCCATTGAAATAATAGAATTTGCATCGATGATCTAAAGGCCGATATTATTATTCTTGCAACCTCAATGTTAATAAACTTGAAATTGCATTCGTTAAATGACATTATTTTTTCAAAAAATATCAAACATATCATTGTGAAAGCAGAACAAACATACATTGAAAGATCATTCTTTCATTAAACCTAGCATAATTATTTTTTGTTGTTGCTAACTGAAAGGTGAAGGAGAGACCAGGTATGGTAGCTGTTGAAGGTAGTCTTGATGACTGCTTCTAATCGCTAGTAGCGAGGAAACGATCACAATAGGGAAAAAGCAGAAGAAGTTACTGGTCCGTTTTGGCTTTGTCAAAGTGAGGCAATGGTGGATGGTTAGATGAGCTTGTGGTTGAAGAGTGTGGCAATGGAAGCTACTGGAGTCAAACAATGAATTTTTTTTTTATTGGGAGTGAAGAAAGGTTGATTTGCTCATGGTGAGGGGTGCATAGCTTCTAGTTTCAGTTCGGTTTTTTAGAATAAAAACCGGTTCAAACCGGTTTGGCTCGGTTTTTTTTCGGTTTGGGTTCGGTTCGGTTCGGTTTTTTCGGTTTCAAGTTTATAAAACCGAAACCGAACCGAACCGGCCGATTTTTTCAAATTTTAATCTATTTTTTTTTACGATTCGATTTTTTCAATTAATTTTTTTTTTTTCAATTTTTTTTTTTTTTTTTTTTTTTTTTTTGCTCATTTCTGATTTTGGAGGAGGCAATGATATTTGTGACAGTGGAACAAGACTGGAAAAAGGTTGACTGTGAATGGTCTTTCGCGGTAATGAGCTTATTGTTTCTGTGGGAGGCTAAAAAAGGGAGAGGATATGTTTTTTTGTTCTTTTATTTATTTATTTATTGTTTCTGGGGGGCAATGTACAATGTACTAGCTAGCCCATGTACTAGTTAGCATAACAAAACTTCAACAATTTCATGTGCATTGCACGTTACATCAACTAATTAATTAATATATCAATGTTTATCTGGAGAGGTGAGAGGGAGACCCTGCTTTTAAAGGGTTCCTTTTATCAAAGGACATGATGCGTCGTGTGTACGGATATATCTTGTTTTCGTAATTAATTAATCTTGGAAAAGGTAAACAAATAATAAAAAATTTAAAAAGCAACGTAGAAAACTTGAAACATCCCAAGAAGATTGAAATAACCATAAATTAGAAAAGGTTCAAAAAAAATAAAAAATATCATATAAAACGTATTTCAATGGCATAGATATAGTTCTTTTTTACTTTTGATGAATAAGAAGGATAAACATAACTTTTGAATTAAATAAAAAATTACAAAATTAAGTCGAAATTTCTCTTTAACCAAAAGCTAAGATTTTTATTTTTTAATTATTGATCTAAACTTATAATACCTCCATTTAAAAAAGTTGTTTTACATTTTTTTTTTCCCAAATATACTTTTAACTTAACTATATTTGTCAAAGTTATTAAAAATGATTTTTAAATTATGACTCGGGGTTACCAATTAGATTTTGTTTGGGAACGCGGTGCAAACTGTATTTCCCAAAAATTCAAATATTGTTTTTATTAAGAATTAATTTTTTAATGTGTTTTGGATCGTTTTGATGCGCTGATTTTAAAAATAATTTTTAAAAAATAAAAAAACATCATTTTGATGCATTTCGACATGAAAAACACTTTGAAAAGCAATCACAATCGCACTTCCAAATAGACTTGAAAACAATTAAAAATGTCTTGGATGGAAATTTGAGTAGAAAAAGATTTTGGATAGAAATTGAGTTTATATAAAAAGAGGATACATATTTTGACACATGAAAACTCTTATTATAAATATTGCAACTCATTTACGTGTGGGCCAAAGTAAAAAAGAATAATCATTTACGTTTTGCACCTAATTTTTACTCCAATCATTTTTCATGATGAAGTTCCTTTTTTCTAAGAGCACTATTTCAACCAACAATTAATTAATTTTTATTGACGATAATATCAAATGGAAATGGTGATCACGTGGCAAGAATTGATTGATTAGTTTCGCATTGTCAAGATTTGAAGATTGATTAGTGTATTAAACTTAGTTTTAAATAACAATATTTCTTTTAATATTTTAAATTCTCTTCTTTAAAAAGAACTATAAGTTATATTGTACTTTATAAATTAGTAAGGGAATGATTTCAGTTAGTGGAGAGTAAAGCCGTATCTAATTAGAGTTTAGCTTTGCTATGAGGTCAACTGTAACTGTCATTATTGCTTATGGGTGAATTTGGTCCTCATTTTACGTTGGGTAGCACATAGCATCGCTTATTACAAGTAATTGGGACAAACATTCGAGACGCAATGTTTTTCTCATTTTGCTCTCATCTCTATGATCTTTTCATAGGGACATGTATCTTTTCCAAATTTATTGCGGGTACATAGGTCTTTTTGTCTTCTTTTTTTAGAGTAATATAACTACCAAAGAAACCCTATAATAAAGAAAAAATTATTTAAAGAGGTTTTATCATAATTTTAATTTTTACTGCACAATAAAATGATGAAATCACTCTTGAGGTTAAGAAAACTGAAATTGCCTTGTAGGGGAATTTTATCTTTCTATTTTGTTTTTTTTTGTTTTTGTTATATTTAGAAGCAATGATTGATGTTTTTGTATTTTAATAATATAAAATATTAAAAAAAAAATAGTTGGCACATGAACTAACAAGTGGACATCGCCCTCGCCGTTCAGGTGACATGTGTGACAACGTTTAATGTTGGAATACTGTTATCCATGACGGGCGTTATAATTGATGTCCCTTCCTCTTCCAGTGTGTATGGGGGGCCGTGTAGGAGGCAGATGAACGGTTCGTCGCTGATGACCATTTGTTTTTCTCTTTCCTCCCCAAAAAAGTACTCATTGGTCCTCTTTTGTTTGAGTATTTCAATTTTTTTTCTTATTCTTTTGACTTTTGATTTTTTTCTTGGTCTTTTTATAAAAGTTTTGTTTATTTTTAATTTATTCATTCAATTGTAATTTCTCATATATAATATCTTTCAATATGGTCCATATTCTTTTGGTTACTAATTTTTTTCCTTTATTCTTTTGTTAAAGTTTTATTGGCTTACAATTTCATCATTCAATCAAAGTTTGTGGTGTATTATTTTTTCTAATTTGGTCCTCATTCTTTTATTTTTTTTTATTTTGTTTAATTTATTTTTCTTTTCAATTTAACCCTCCAATAAAAAAAAAATTGGTTGCTCTCTAATTTATTTTTTGTTTTGATTTTCACCCTCATTTTTTTATTTGTGTTTTTTTGTTTTTGATCTTTTTGTGTGATTGAATTTTTTCTTGGTTTAATTCTTCAACGTTTGATTTATTAAGAATTGGACTTTGTGGTTTTTCCATTCATAATCTTTTGGTCTAGTGATTCGGATCACAAGTTTGAAAAGTTAATACTGTTGACATCCTTTTTTGGACTCATTTTCTTTTTTGATTTCATCGTTCGCATTAGTTTTTTTAAAAAAAATATTAGGGCTATAAGTCGAGCCATATATAGCTTATGTTTCAATTAATTTTCATTTATTTTGCTTATTTAACCTTTTTTAATATAATTTTTCTCTTAATTATTTTGTATGTATTTAATTTTTAAAAATATTATTCTGATTCATCTATGAATGTTTTTTTCATGTTTTATTTAGATGAATATTATTTTTAATTAATAAAAATATTTATGTTTAAAAGATATTTCTAATATGTGCAGTCTTGCATAATATTTTTCTTCTCTTTTGTTTTATTCAATTAAATTAATGTATGTGTCTGTTTCTTTTATCATTTGGTGGAACAAAAACAATGATTTTCATAAAACAAATTCGATAAACACAACCTAGTAAATTTTCATGTTGCAAGATCAAATATCTTAATTTATATTTGTCTCTTGATTTTTCCAGTTTTATTTTTAGTTATTGTTAATGGTTTTCTTTTAATTTATTTACATGGATGATTCTTGATTTATTTATTAAAATGCTTGCTTGAGTTTTTTGATTTACACTTATAATCTTTTATGTAAAAAAAAACATCGATAAAGACTGTATATCCAATTTTTTATTGAAAAGAAAATACACAAGTTGTAGCATAGCGTAGGTTAAGTAATTAGTTATTATTAAAGGCGTGGGCAAATTATTATAACCACATCCATGAAACACTACTTTTTTGGAATGTTTTTTTTTTTTTTTTTTTTTTTAGTTTTTTTTTTCAATTTAATCATTCAACGACTCATTTTTTTTAGTTTTTTTTTCCAATTTCATAATTTTTTTATTAGCTTTTAATATATTTATCTTGATCTTAAAACCCAAGTCACGCGTCTAACAGGTTAACCCGAGTTGATTCAGGTCATTTTTTTACCTCTTTTTATATTTTTTATATTTTATCCTTTAACATTGGATTTGTTAGAAATTAAGCTTTGTAATCATTTTTTATTTGCTTTCTATGGAATTATCTTGATCTCTTAGTCTGGATTGCGGGTTTGACAAGTTGATCAGGGTTGATTTTGTTCATTTTTTGGTTTTTTTAACTTATATTTTTTTTAATTGGGCTTTGTAATTTGATTTTATTTGCAAATAGGTTTTTTTTTTTAATAGGGTTAACCTAGGTCATGGGTTTAACAAGTTAGCCCTCGATGACCTGGGTTGTTTTTTTGTTTTTTTAATTGATTTTTTTCAATTATGTCCTTGAACATTGAGAAAATTAGGCTTTGTAGTTTTTTTTTATTTGTTTTCTATGATATTATCTCGATCTGATGACTTGATTGCTGAATTGACAGATTAACTTATTTTGACTTTTTTGTCCTCTTTTTATAATATATATATCATTTAAAATTGGGTTGATTAAGAATTGGTCTTCATAGTTTATCTTTATTTGATTTTCTATAAGGTTTGTTATGGTCTTATGACCCGGGTCAAAGTAATATGTCGTGATCTCAATATTTGATAAAACAATATCATCCAATATGTCGCCGTAGCAATATATAAAAAATAAGTTGTTCAATATATATCATATTTTGAGTTTAAGATTTATTGTTTTTATTAGAAAACAAATTAACAATTCTTGGATATTTTTTTATGTTAAAAAAATTAATCCAATCCACAACACAACAGAAGCCAATGATCTAGTGTTATGCTATAAATTGTTTAATGATAAATTATCATTTTGTGTTGTGAATAAATTTATTGATATGAAATTTGAACTATTACAATTATATTACAATCATAATTAAAATTATAATTATAAAGAAAACTAAAAGAGTTCTTGTTTTTGCTACAAACATATTTAACGTCCACTCTTAACTTTCAATAAGAATTATAACAATGTCTTTTTTTTTTTTTTCATTTTGGCCATCAAACCTTGTTTTTAGCAATATATAAAAAATAAGTTGTTCAATATATATCATATTTTGAGTTTAAGATTTATTGTTTTTATTAGAAAACAAATTAACAATTCTTGGATATTTTTTTATGTTAAAAAAATTAATCCAATCCACAACACAACAGAAGCCAATGATCTAGTGTTATGCTATAAATTGTTTAATGATAAATTATCATTTTGTGTTGTGAATAAATTTATTGATATGAAATTTGAACTATTACAATTATATTACAATCATAATTAAAATTATAATTATAAAGAAAACTAAAAGAGTTCTTGTTTTTGCTACAAACATATTTAACGTCCACTCTTAACTTTCAATAAGAATTATAACAATGTCTTTTTTTTTTTTTTTTCATTTTGGCCATCAAACCTTGTTTTTAGCAATATATAAAAAATAAGTTGTTCAATATATATCATATTTTGAGTTTAAGATTTATTGTTTTTATTAGAAAACAAATTAACAATTCTTGGATATTTTTTTATGTTAAAAAAATTAATCCAATCCACAACACAACAGAAGCCAATGATCTAGTGTTATGCTATAAATTGTTTAATGATAAATTATCATTTTGTGTTGTGAATAAATTTATTGATATGAAATTTGAACTATTACAATTATATTACAATCATAATTAAAATTATAATTATAAAGAAAACTAAAAGAGTTCTTGTTTTTGCTACAAACATATTTAACGTCCACTCTTAACTTTCAATAAGAATTATAACAATGTCTTTTTTTTTTTCATTTTGGCCATCAAACCTTGTTTTTTATTACATCCTTTTATGAGTTGATTTGGGTGTTTTGAGAGTTGTTAGTCTCTTATCTTCATATATTCTAGAGACTTAAAAGGTTTTTATCAAAAGAAAAAAAAGACCAAATTCAAAAACAAAAGAAAAATGAGTGGCCAATATTAAATTCACACAAGTACTTTTTGATTAACCTATTTTTCTTTTACTTCTTTTATAGTCCCTTTAGTTTTTAAAATTATAGCTTTGGTCCAAAATATTATTTTGTTTATTTTTAGTCCCTAAGTTTGAGGGAGGATAGACAAAATCATTGAAAAATAGTGAAAGCAAGAAAAATTATCGGTTGACCATGTTTCAAAAAACATAATCTTGTTGTCAACGAGTTTTATTTTACAAGAAGAGTTCAATTGAGATTTTTTTTATCCTTTATTTTGTCAAAAAAGTATATTGGGGTTGAGAAAGATTTGTTTTGCCTAATTTTGTGTTTTGGATTGATTTAAGGGTATTTTGAGTTGAGAAATTGGTTTATTGAGATTGTAAGGGTTTTTATTAGGCTTTTTTAGATGAAAATAGGTTGACAATGGTTTTTTAGGTCTAAAAAAACTAAACTCAAGCTTGATTTTCTAGTCACCTTTTTAGGTAGATTAGAATCTAGGCAAGAAAACACACGTCATTTGCTTTATTAATTTTTTAAAAAAGATGAAAGGTCGCATCCTCTTTCCATTAAATCTTCTAGAAATTATTACCATACCATGAAATTTCCAAGCTCATTTTACTAATTTTAGTATTGATGTGAACCTCATGAATATATAGATTCAAAAACCCATAGTCAAATCGACACATCCTAAGAAAGCTAAGATCAATTATGGAATTAAGCTTGACACAATAATAACTTATACCGACATACCAATATTATAAGTAATCGAACCCCCACTCAACACCTATAAAGAGACATGAATGAGAAGTATAGAAGATGCAATGAAGCCTGATTAATGTTTTGATAAGTCAGAGTAGTTTAATGAAGAACCAAAAAGTATGAGCAAAACCTCTCACACACAATAATAATTGCTAAAATCAAAGTCTGTAAAAAAAACCCCTCTAAATACAAGCTAAATAACTCTATTTATAATAAGTGAAAATGTCTTAAGTAATATTGGAAAAATAATAAAAGATTTCTAAATAAAATAGGAAAAAGAATCCTAAATCAACTAGAAAACTAATACAATCCTCACACAGTAGCTTTTGGATCTTATTGCAAGACCTTACCAATGTTCGATTTCCTTGAAATTTTAACCAGTATTGAATAAGACCTTTGTAAACTTCTGGTAAAACTTCAGCTCGATCCAATAGTCAAATAAAAAATTATGTTTGTTAGAGTAAAACTATGCATTTGAAAAAATAAACCCGAAACTGCCTCTAATGCTGAAATTAGTTAGCTCATCATTGTGAAATAATTAGGCGTATTCTATAGGTTAGGTCTTTGTTAGCTTTGAATGTATATTACTCATCTTTTGTTTTTTGTATTTGTCGCCTCATATTCTCATAGAGAGCCTTTACAACTCGTGCTTTTTTATTGTCATAAAAAATAACCATTTCATCAATAGGTAAAAAAAACAAATCCAAAGAAGTCAAATTATTAAAGTCATAAACAATATCAAAAGGAGAATAATCAGTAGTAGAATGCATACTCTTATTACAAGCAAATTCAATAAATGATAGACAATCTTCCTGACTTCTCAAATTCTTTTGAATTATAGTTCTTAACAATGTATAAGTCATATCAATTACATTAGTTTGACTATCTATTTGTAGATGATAAATAGTAGAAAATAACAATTGTTTTCATAATTCCCTCCACAAAACCTTCTAAAAGTAGCTAAATAAATTAATGCAAACCCCCACTCTAAAATAAAAATATAATAAATAAGAGAAATAAATAAAGTAGTGTAAAAAATTGGAAAATATTTTCAATGGTAATTATTTAAGTGGATATTAAAAAGTGGATTAAACAATAAGAAAGTTGGGCGTTATATTAAAATTTGTTAAATGAACGGGGAGAAAAATAAAGGACATTAAAATCCTCGGTGTTTAATTTGTAAATAGGCAAAATAAAGAGTATAAATACCCTTTTTTTCTCTCCTTAAGGCTGACAACTTGGTTAGAGAATGGGAGTTAGGGTTTTTGAATTTTTTTCCTTCAAGTTTCTTGATAAATCTCTTAAAGAGTAGTGGTTTAAGGAAATCAAAAGGGCTAGAGAGTGACAAAAGAGGGGAAATGAGTGATTTTAAAGGGTTTAAAAGCTTGGAATAGAAAATTTGGTGCTAAAGAGAGAGAAAAGCAAAAGTGAAAAGAAGCTTGAATTTCTTTCAAATCTCTCTTTGATTCTTTGTTGTTTTAAAGTAAGAACAACATTTATTGTGTTTGTTTTTGAAAACTTAGCATATTAAGGTTTAAAGTGATGTTTGTGCATTGTAGAAAAATAATTTTTTATGGTTGTTATAATTGTAAGGATATATTTTTCTTGTTAGAATCAAGTTTAGAAGCATGAATAAAGATAGGGTAAGTTGAAAAATTGTACAAATTTGAAGGAAAAGCCATTCCCTTCTAAGAATGCATGTTTAACTAGAGAAAGGGAGTAGGAGGAGGGAACTTTGTTTAAGTTTCTGATAAAATTGATGGGTTTATGGGTTTAATTGAGCTAATTATAATTGAATAGGTTGAAATTGGATACTTAATGATGAAAAAAAAAAGGAAAATCCCTTAGGGCGACCAAGTGTAGAATTTGGGACAAAATTTGAAAAATTAGTAATAAAGTTTATAAATTGTAAATTATTTTGTAGTATTAGATTTATAACAAGAAATGTAGAATTATAGTGTTTTACTTATTGGAAACTTATGTATGTATGTATGGAAGTTTTAAATGTGACATTGGATACTTATTGTAAGAAAAATCTAGAAATTGTGAATTTGTGAATATATATAAGAAATGTGAATATGAATGAAGTCACCCATTGGAAATTGTTGAAAACTTATTGGATAAAAAGCAGGGCAATATAGGGTCCCTAATTATGTTTATAGGAATATTTATAGTATTGGTTATGGTATTCAAGGGGACATCACTACAGGAAAGTCATAGACAAGGGTGTAAGACCTTCACATGTAACAAGTTGGTACATCGGTGCCTAAAATAAATAATTTAGCAATGCATTTTTTCTTTTCGGTTATTTATTGTTCTGTATTAAATGAATTTCAAAGAATAAATTGCATAGAAAATTGATAAATAAAGTGAACGTGAAAGAAGAAAATTTGATTAGTCATCCAAGAACTTATAGACCAATGATATTAGCAAAATTAATATCGACAATAATAAAATCTTCATGATAAAAGAAAATAATTTACAAAAAAGAAAGTATAGAATTAATTTGTCATTTAAAGTAAGAATGATAAATGATAGTAGCACTGTAAATATTAGCATGATTTTGATTGGATGTTTTAGGAATTAGAAACTATTGACATTGGTTGGATCAATGTCGACATGAAAGGATTAATAGGATGGAAAGTCAACTAATGATATTGAAAGCCTCGATATTAGCAAAATGTGATCGATCATCCAAGAAGGGGGACCAATAATATCAGCAAAGAGGATTAGCTAATATCAACATAAATTGATTAGTCACTTAGAAAAATGTGACTAATGATAACAATGAATATGATTGCCAGCATGGATTAATTACTAGGTGAAAGTAATTAATGATATCATGGGTATTGATATCGTCATATATTGACTAGTCACTCGAGAAAAGATGATTAATGATAACGATGAATATCGTTGCCGACATCTATTAATTACCAGGTGAGGGTAATTAATGATATCATGGGTATTGATATCGTCATAAATTGACTAGTCACTCGAGAAAAGGTGATTAATGATAACGATGAATATCGTTGCCGACATGTATTAATTACCATGTGAGGGTAATTAATGATATCATGGGTATTGATATCGTCATAAATTAACTAGTCACTTGAGAAAAGGTGATTAATGATAACGATGAATATCGTTGCCGACATGTATTAATTACCAGGTGAGGGTAATTAATGATATCGTGGATATTGTTATCGGATAAATTTATTAGTCACTCGAGAAAAGGTTACTATTGATAATAATGAATAACATTATCGGTATGGATTAATTACCAGGTGAGGGTAATTAATAAATCATGGGTATTGATATCGGTATAAATTGAATTATTACGTGAGAAATGATAAATAATGATAACAATTAATATTGTTGTCAGCACATATAAATTACCAAGTATAATAATCAATGGCATAATGAGTATTGATATCGATATAAAATGATAATAGAAAGGGGTTTTGTTGGGATATAATAATAAGTGAAACATTGATTAATTCTAAGATTGAGAATAATTAGTGACAATTCTAAGATTGAGAATAATTAGTGACCAATGGGATATACAATTATTTTAGTAAATATTTTCTAAGGCCAATATTTTTGTTAAATTAATTATATATATGCTTCATGTTAGAGCAAATTATTCTTTTGACCTCTTTTTGTTATAGTTAGGAAGTACTATAACTTCATTTTGGATTATTGTATTGAAGTATTAAAATTTAGTAAATTAATGACAATATCTACCTTTTGTTATAGTTAGGTAGTAATATAAATTCATTTTGGATTATTGTATTGAAATCTTAAAACTTAGTAAATTAATGACATTATAAATGTTGAACTTACGAATAACTTTCTAGTTTATATGTGGTGACATGTAATTTATTAGTTAATACCTTTTAGTTAGATAAAATGTGATATTTTTATATTTTTCCTTCACTTGTTGTTATATTTTTTCTATTTTTGAAAAATAATTAATAATACAATGTAACTATTTTGTGCCATGTAATGAGTATAAATGGAATACGATAATGGATATAATTTATTTAAGATTGTGGTGATCACTGGAAAAATATCCACGATGATTAGATTGTGTGATAGAAGATGATTGATATAATAATTGATGATATCTATAATTTAGTAATGTTACCAAATAGGAAAAATGTTGTTGGATTTTTAATAGAATAATAAAACAAATTCATGGCTAACTCTATATTAATGTGTATATTTAATCTTGGAAATTAAAAATTAGGGTTTTTACTGTAACACCATGCACTTTCCCGCGTATTTATACTTAAATCCTTTGATCATGTACATAAAATTCAAGTAATCTATTTTATAATAAAAATAATAATAGCAATCTCAACTCACCTTTCAACAATTTCATCAATTACTATAATGGTATAAAATTCATTTCCACACATTTCTAATTACAACACTTATTAAATTACATACATATAATTTGTTGTTAAGGTAATCATTTGAAAATATAAGAATCATTTCATCGGTGACACTCTAAAAGAAATTGAGATTTTCAAGGAAAAATAAATGTACCACATTGTCGCACGTGAGCGACGTCGTGGCGATCGTCCACCCTCAAATGTATGGGGGGATATATATATCTGGTAAATCTGGGGAGACAAGGAATTCTTTGTCTCTTAGCAGTGAAAAATGGTGTGGGAGTCGCCACCTAGTATTTTGGTCACTAGGAACCCTAACTGGTCTCAGAGATCGGGTACGGGGACTGGTTGCGTAAAGGGAAGGTATTAGCACCCCAAATACGCCCTACCTAAGGTAAGCTGCATCGTTTTATTGTCTGATAAAATTTAAGGTGTTTTCGTTGTGTTTCCTAGTTGTTGGTCCGTCCATGGTTCAAGAAAAGTCCTCCTCAATAAGGAGGTCCTTATCTTATCGGGTAAAAACCTAACCGTTCTAACGTCTATGTAAAAATCATATTTTTAACATCAGGAATATGTTTTACATATAAATTTGTAATCCCATATACTAAAAGAGGACAAAAAGATTTTTTAGAATTTTTGAAATATTGGCCTAGTTCTCATGGCTTGAATAAACTGGTTATTAAAGCCAAAATGCATGTTAATACATATATTGTTTTTGAAATTTCCTTTGTTGTGTGAAAATATGATGTTATAATATTTATATATATATGTTGGAGAGACTAGGCCGTATGCATGAAAACAAAACATTTTTTTTTGAAGACTTGACAAAAACCGGGTATTTTAATATCGGATTTGTATCTTTACAGTATAAAAATACAAACCGATATTGATCAAAATACAGTAATAAATTTAGAGAAAATCACATTTTTTTTGAAATAATTTTTAAAGAATTTTTTGTTCGAACGGGCCAGACCCGGCCCGAAAGGAGACTGGGCCGAAATCGGCCCAAAATAAAACGGGTCTACTTTCTGCTGGGCTGGACTCAGCCCAGCAGCATGGGCTGGGCTGGGGTTCCAGCCCAAAACAACAGTAAACGGGGTCACTGTACATCGGGGTACTGTACACGCATAGTAACCGGGGGTACTGTACACGCATAGCAACCCGTTAATTAATTAGCTGGTTACTGTGCACATGTACAGTAACCGGCTAATTATTTTCTTGCTTGCAGAACGTGCACAGTGCACGTTCCGCATGCAAGAAGATGAACAGTAAAATGAGATAAGGGGCAGAGGGCTGACCTGTGGTGGCTCTGAAGGCGGTGCTGCTGGCGGTTGCTGACCGGAGAATGGCTTGGACGGTGGTGAGCTTTTCTTCCCTTTCTTCACTGTGTTTTCCCTTACTCTGTTCTCCTCTGCTTCTCCTTTCTTCTTCTGTTTCTCACGGTGCTCTTCCCTCTCGCGGTGGTTCTGCTGTTGTTTGGCAGCTTTGATGGTGCTGGTGGCAATGGAGAGGACGCCCGATGACAACAGTTGTTTTCTTCTTCTTCTTCCCCTGCTGCTCGCGAGGCAGGCGCTCCCTTTTTCTTCAAGCAGCAACGCCGGGTGGGAGGAAGGTGATGAACTGAGGCAGGATGGTGGTGGCGTTTGGCAATGCTGGTGCAGTTGGCGTGTTACTGCAACTGCTCCTGGTGTTGCCGCTGCTGCTCTTCCTCCTGGTGTTGCTGCTGCTGGGCTAGAGGAGATGATGAGGGCGTTGGCAGCGTTGGTGCGGCTCCTGGTGTTGCTGCCGCTGCTGGGATGGAGGAGAAAATGAGGTCGGTCTGGGGCTCCGTTGACAGAGAAGGCTGTTTCGGGTGCAGGGAAGAAATGGCCGAGAGAGGGGAATGGCCGAGAGGGGGACTGTTTTTGGGTGCTCTCTCTCTTTCTCCTCCGTTCAACAAAACTCTCCTCGTTTTAAACTTCTTCCTCTCTCCGTTTCAAAAAGTTTTCCCCCCCTCTCCTCTCTCTCCTACGTTCTTTTTCTTCACTCCCCTCCCTTCCCCCTCGGTCTCTCTCTATTTATAGGAAAAAATGGAGCAGGTGCGCCTTCAATCACACAACGGCTGGTCGGCCAGTGACCCGTTCGGTGGTCTAAAGGTGTGGGGCTTCGGTGGGGACGAGGAGAGAGAGGCGGGACGGTTTTTGAAAATGGTTTTTGTCTTCTGTTGTTGTTCAACGGGGGAAGGAGGAAGATGAACAGTGTCGTTCAAAACGACACCGTTCTGGCCGTTTCATTTAAATGAGCCAAACTTCAAATCAGTCCTCTATCATTTCTTGTTCATTTCAATTGTATCCCTGCCAAATTCGATCTCCGCCCCCATAGTTGGTCGCGTTTTTCACTTTAGTCCTTGGCCTCTGATTTATGCAATTAAGCCCTCAATTGATCAATAAACTTCCATATTTATTCAATTAAACCCCTGATTTGACCCAATAAATTCCTAAAAACTATATTTTGGCCCCAGAACTTAAATTTCTTTCAATTAAAGCCTAAATTGACTTAAAAATCAATTTTCTTGCAATCAAATCCCCTATAAAATCAATTAAAAATCCAATTAAGTCTATACACATCCAAACTTGGGCTTTTCTCCTCAAAATTCAAATTTCCTTCTCAACATGGCTCTCATCCTTCAAGAATATACTGTCAAAAATCCAATCTTTGTATTTTTAACCTCCTTGACCGATTTTTCTGACCATTTGCTGAGCGCTTCTGCCTCCTGTTATTTTTCTAACTTCCTTTAGCTATTTATTTTATTTCATTTATTTGGGGACCCAAAAATGGGTTACAACACACATAATTAATATAAGTCATTACTCAATATTATCCATAAAATTTACCACTAGAACTTTTATTAACTTAAACACAACAAATCAATTCATATATATGAATATCTATTAGCCGAATACTTAAATCAACTATAGAATTTATCACTCCATTATGACCTGTTCTCAAATACATTTCTTTCATACAACTTCATAATTTCTTTTAATAGTTATCTAAAACATTATGTTTTTCTTCCTTCATCCTACATGATATACAATTATAGTCCTCATCTTTTCTAATTCAAATTCCTTCAATTTTGAGCTTTATAGTTCGTTTTATTATAATGGTGAGTGGTTATTTAATTCCAACAAGAAACCCATTAGTAATTGAATATATTGAAATTTCCTTATTTTGAAATCTTTAAATATTCAATTGATTTTATGAAATTATCATAATTTCTCTATCCAATAACCACATTTAGGTTCCAAATAATGAATTTATATTTTTCTAACTTGACAATTGACGATGCATTTGTAGCTCTATATCAACCCTTGATTCACCTTTAATAACAATAGCTTAATATCTTTGGTATCCAATATTTTGCAATTCATTTTATACTCATCTAGTGTTGTTGACTTAACTATGGATGTAATAATCCAATAATACCTATAGATCGTACTCTGATCTAATTGTGGATTCTTTAATCTATTTAATCCTCTCAACATTCATGAATAATTCATTTACTTTAGCAACTATGTTTTTTTTTTAAAATGCCTATCTCAATTTCAACATTTGGCGACATATTTATACTCTTTTAATATCATTTGTATCGCTACTGAAATTTCAGCAAGGTTTCCCTTTAAATAAATCATTCATAAATTTTCTCAAGATGTATATCCAATTCAATCATCCTAGATCTTATTCCAACGTGGCTCCATAACAACCACACAACTACCTCATTAACCATAACCAATCTTCCAACATTCTATAAAATTCCATATTAAACGATAAAATTAACATACAAGACAATTAAAATTATAATAATAAATAACAGTTAAATACTTCAGTTAAAGTTTTTATACATCTCCAAATAACATTATTTAATATACATGTAACAATCTCAATTACTAGGACAAACAAGCAAACATGTTTATGAAAACATGGATTTTTTATATATTGATAATTTACCAAAATTCCGGTAGAGTTTCCCATGTACTGAGAGATCTCAACTTATCAAATTTGTCCTGCTCAACTTTTATTCACATTTTCCATTTCCAATCCAATCATTGTGGATCTCAAACCACACCAATGATACTCATTATATTACCAAAGTCTACATAAATATGCTCACAAGTAATTATGCATTTTAAGAAAATTTAAAACTACAACATATGTATATGTATATTATACCTGGTCTCTGATAATAAAAGTAAAATTGGATGAGGACTAGTTTTGACGCGAATAAGATGTCCCTGAAGAATGCAACAAATCATTATAAGTAATGAAACAACTATAAATAATAACTATTACATTGAAAAATATCACTACATTGCCTTTTCTTGTTTCAAACCAGCACTTAAAATATTATTCCACAAATATTGATTTCCTCTTATTGCATTTTCTCCCATACTCCTTATATTATCCTCAATCTTCTAGAACTTGAACAATATTCGTAACGTCAACATCAATTACTAATAAATAACATTTCACATCACTTTAAGAATGATCAATCAAGAGTATGTTAATACCAAATCATTAGTATTATTTGCTATCATTCCTTAGATATTTAATCCAAATTTTGGAAGTATGTTGATGTCAAAGTACCCCTTTTATATCATCAGCTTTCCCTATTTCCCAAGAACATCGAATCAAGTTCATTTTCGTTCTCTCAATCCTTTGGGTTATATCGATACTAATAAATCTCATTAGCACCATTACTCTCCCTTACTCGGGATCGACTAATCAAATTCGAGGTAATGTCAATATCAATATGACCCATTAATATCACTAGCTATCTGAACTCAAAATAGCTAATCCATTCCTTTTAGGTACTTTAATTCATCAATCGATAATGCCGATGTCAAGGTATTTCTTTGATATCATTAGCTTTCTCTATTTCCCGGGAATAGCTAATCAACTTCATTTTTGTTCTTCCAATCCTTTTGGGTTATGCCAATGCTAATAAATCTTATTAGCATTATTAGTCTCCCTTACTAGAGATCAACTAATCTAATTCAAAGTGATGCTGATATCAATATGAACCATTGATATCATTAGCTATTCGAACTTGGAATAACAAATTAATTCCTTTCAGGTACTTTAATTCGTCAATCGGTAATGTAGATTTCAAGAATCCCTTGACATCATTAACCTTTATTCCAGAAGTAGGTAATCAGGTTTCATATAAATGTCAATATCAATATAATTCATTGATATCATTAGCTATCAAAACTCAAAATAGCTAATCAAATCATTTGAGATACTTTAATTTATTATTCATTAAGATTAATGTCAAGAGCCCCTTGGCATTATTAACTTCTATTCCAGGAGCAGCTAATCAGGTTATTCATATAGGTTCTTTCTTTCCCTCCTTTATTCACTCCTTTATTTATTTTACATATTGGCACACAATACATAATGAGTAAATTCTAACAATATTAACAATGCAATAATTTAACAATTTATAGGTGTTAGGCACCTACCTGTTGTTTGAGCTTTAATCGTGATTCCATAATGCTTTCCTAATACCGCAACCTCTCTTGTACCAATAAAGATTTCATCATCGTCACCCATTCAACCCGTATTGAAAATTCCATTTCAACTTCTCATTTTCATCCCATCATGGTCGACCTTTGACTTAACATAATACGAAGTTTTCTTCTTTGTAATTTGTCTCAATTTCCTTTAATTTATGACTAATTACATATATTTTAAACCACAACCCAATCATATTAAAAATTAACGTTATAATTGTGTGATCACAACATTCCTTCATCAAAGTACATGGATCATTCAACCATATTCAATTTCAATATTTAATTCCATTTCAATAATCATATGAATTATGTTACAATTCATAAATATACACAATCATAAATATTAAACCCATTTAAATTCATCCTTCCATTATTTCTTACTTGGCCGGCTCTTTTGACCATTAATTCACCAAGTTTCCTACTTCAATAACAAACAATTTCACATAATTCTTAAGTTATTCTAGCCCATTTACATGATTTCACAAGTAATTTGTAATTCCCCAAAAATCATTTAAAAACCTAATTAAGTAAGAATTTTAAATTTAGCACTAACATGCTAACCACTTAAATTAATGAAAGCATTAAGGTTTAAAGGTCCATTACCAATCAAGATGGATGTTTAAACCTTTCCTTAGCAAACTGATGTTTCCAATTTCTCCTTCCTCCTCCAAGCTTCTCTCCTTTTCTCTTTCTCCAGCCATCTCTCTCTCTCTCCTTTTCTTTTCCCCTAAGACTCTCAACCTCTCTCTTCCTTCCTTCATAGCTGCACGCCAGTTTTTAAAGGGGAAGGGAAGGGTTTTTGGCTCAATTCCAATTTTACCCTTATTTATTGTTTATATGTTATTTTACTTTAACTCCAGCATTATTACAAGGTCTTTCTGAACTCCGATTGACCTAAGATTTTAACCTAATGTAGAGTAATGTGTCAGAAGTTTACTAGTAAAATTTTAGCATGATCCAATAGTCGTATTGAACGCATGTTTGTTAGTGTAAAACTAGCAAAGAGGTGATTTTTACACCAAAATCTGAATATATATAATAATAAAAAAATCAATTTGAAAAGACAATGATACCCTATGTCAATGCCTTACTATTTTTATCTTCAAGGTTAAATTTGTAATTTTATTGTATATTAGAATGTGAAATACCCAAAAAGACCATTTACTAGAGTTAAATTATTTTTTGATTTTAAGAATAGCTATGTTATTTTAATGTACATAAAAATGATAAAAGACAATAAAACCCCTAAACAATTATCAAACAGTAAATTGACCAAGTAAAAAATACCATTTTACTCCTAAAAAGCAATTACCTGAGAGTTTTGTTAAGAGTAAAATCATTATTTTACTATTTTAATTTACAATAAATAAAAATATACTTGTCGTGAAAAAACCCTACGTATGTTATCTTTTCTTTTAATGTAAGGGAGTTATTATACGAGATTTGAATACTCAATTATTAACCATGGAATTAATTAATTTTTTTTGGTTGGTTTTAAAAGAGAAGTATTAAATATATAGTTTAACAATAAAACAGGTCATATTAAAAGCATATTAAGCACAAAGAAATCGGATCAACCAAAAAAAATCAGGCCGAGGAATACCGCAGGTCAGAAGCCCATAAAATAAATATATAAAAAGAAAATATCGGAGCGTTTGAGTAGGGTTGGGTTAGGTCTGGAGAGGGAAAGAGGGATCAGATGGCGAAGTTCAATGTACTGCAGAAGATAAGAAGAGCACAAATAGCCGAGAGCAAAAGAGCAATACACGGAGACCCATTAACTAAAAAGCTTAAGATCAGACCTCAGCCCCACTCCGTCTCTGGAAAGCGCAAGCGCAAGCTCTTAAAAAATTGGCGGCGAGTATGTTTTCCTGTTCTTTCCGTTTTCTTCAATTACTCTCAACAACTCTCTCTGTATAGTTTGGATTTTTGTTTTTTTCTTGTGATTATTTGCAGGAGCAGAAGGAGGCTGTAGACAAGGGTTTGGTCACTATGCAAGACGTCGAAATGACTTTTGCGCAAGGTTTTTCTTCTTTTTTGAGTTTTGTGTGATATTGATTTTTTTTATAGTTAATTACTCCTTCAAGTTGAAGGAACTGGAATTAGTGGTAATGTTTTTTGACATTTTGATTACAATTAGTATCGACCGAGAAAAGCGAACAGATGATATTTGATGATTATGCATTTTTCGAAGCAAAGCAAATTATACTTTTTTTCAAGAAGTTGATTGTATCTTCTGCGCGCATAATCAAAGCATTTTCTTTTCGGTATTTAATGATTTTACGTGCTTCCTTTCCGTTCTTGTCTGCAGATTTAAAGCCACCACTGGCTTAACAACCTATGGGGCTATGATATTGCTACCGAGTTATTTATTTACTGGGGGTGTTAGGTGAAAAACAAATTTAGAGGGTTTTAGTGGGTTTAGGTTCTAGTGGGAATTTTTACCATACAATAGTTTTGTTGTCTTGATGTAAATTTTTGTAAAGTAGTGTCTGTGCTTCAGCAACCAGTGTATTTTTATTTTGTCAAAAGCCAGGAACAATAGACTGGATGGAAGAGGATAAAATAACAATAAAATTATGCTAGTCAGATGGAAGTTTTTGAAATTAAATCTTGTTAAGAGTTAGGCCATTTATTTTAATCCGTAATGATAAAACCATACAATGAGGGCAATACAATCCCTTTTCAGGTTTTAGAAGCTATTTAAAAGTTTTCTGGTCATAGCTCGTAATTACTTATTGGGATGTTGAAATTTACATGGAAGTAAAATACCATTAGAAACATAGGAAAATTTTGATATCAATGTTGGCTACCCGTAAAAGCAATTTAGATATTCCATTCTTAAAAAAAAAAAAAACAAAGAAAACAAAGATATTCCTAAGAATTCCTATTCTTGTGGGGTAAATTTGGCTTTATAACAATACGAGAAAATATTGGACTGGGGATTCTCAGCACCTGCACTGTTTTATAAGTGAACGCTTCTCCACATTTACCATTCTGGATAAAGTCAAGTTTCCGTCTGGACCTGCAGAGCATAGTTGTTAAAAATCCCTTGACAAGTGTTGTAGTTATTGCCACGTGATCTGTAATTTTTTTTGTAGCAATATTTGAACCATGGCATGTTAATTTAATTGAAACTATATTGAAGCTTTTGCAAGTGTTACTGACTTCAAGCTTGCATTGGTTTCTACTTAGGATATTATAATAAAGCTGATGCAAGTTAATTTCTCAGGTGAGGGCACGTCCAAAGATGTCAAGAGGACACCAGCAAAATTTAACAAGAAGGGCCTGAAGCTTAAGCAATTGAAGCGCAAAGGTAAGTCTCTGTTTGGCAATCGAAGCTGCATATTGCTGATGCCGAGTGATCTTGCACTTTGTGGTCATTTATTATTTTCATACTTTGATGTTGTGTAATTCTGTGACCCGTGCTCTTTTGCTTCTCAATTCATAGGTAAGAGCAAAACAAAGCCTAAGCCAGCTGCTGAAATTTCTGTGGATGCCATGGCAGAATGAGAAATATGAGGAAGCTGTGGTATGACAATAGCTGGTCTGTTTTTTGGAGGACATAAGTGTAGAGACCTATTGCCTTATCATGTGTACTCAGGTGTAAAATTTCTAGTCCAGAACTTTTGTTAGTTGGCTCTTTCATTTTATGACTGAAAAGTCATGGATCCGTATGAATTTAGCTAGTAGTAAGGGGAAGGCCAGCGGAGTTTGAAACTCTGAAATGAATTTGTTATGATGCTACAGATTGTTTATTAGGTATCTTCCATGCGCTAAGGATATTTTTATCTAGCTGTAGCAATATTTTTCAACTAGCATTGAATTGAATTTTGTTGCTATGTGAAATTTGCTATGCTGCCCTTGTTCCTGGGTTCTCCTCTCGAGGACTCGAACCCAAAAAATCAGAGTTACATTATTTTTTAAGTATACCGTATGAAATGCCATAAAAAGTAGTTAGGGTTGTTTTTATTCGAATAGATTTTAGGTTCTTAGAGTGATTTGAGGATTTTTGAGGATGTAAATGTATTTATTGAGATTTCTAGATGTTTTTATAGGTGATGTCAAGTAAAAACAAGTTAAAAATTGAATTTTTGGATCTAAAAACCTAAATCCTAACTTTCAAGCCATGGATGATAGCTTGAACTTCAGCTAAAAGACAAACATTTAAAGAAAAAAAAGAAAGTGAATGATGTGTCTTTTGCTAGTTAGGAAGCAAAAAATCTAGGAGTGCGCGTGCATGTTTTTTTTTGGGTTAGATATTCCTTTGATTTTATTTCCTTTTTTTTTTTAATTTTTGAATATTTTTTTTAAATAAATTTATTAAAATAATATTAAGGAATGATCTAGTTATGAGTATTAAAGATTTTATGATGAAATTAACGATTGTTTTATAAATAATTATGTAGTAATCTAATATATAAATTTTTTAAAATAATTTTCACATTAAGAGAATAAAATATATAATTTTAAAATTTTTATACGATTTTCTCACATTTATTTATTTTTATATTTTTTTCATAAAGGTGTGAAAATAATAAATTTTAATTTTTGAATTAAACCTTGTACAAAGAGAAAATTGATGTGGTGTAAAGCTATTTATAAATAAATTAGAGGGACATGGTGCTGTTGATGTGTTGATTTTGGCTTTGCATAATAATAGAGAATTAGAGATATGGTGTTGTCCATGTTAGCTGATATAATATCAAACTATGTTTATATAAGAGGGTCAACCAGTCACTTTACACGGTGCTGTCTGCATGCAATTATTCGTTAAATAACTTTGTAACTAGGTTTCTCAATTGCAATACTGCAACTTTTACTGGTTATTGATTATCTTACCACCATTTTAGTCTTATTGAGCTTCTTGACCTCTACTAAGATATCTTCTTTATATTTACTGGTTTGCCACTTAAACGTTTCCAAGATAACAAAATACTTCTCAAATCAGAAGTGCTTTTGGGTTTCTCGGAAGATATAAAAATTATAATTTACAAAAAATTTCACGAGTCTATGAATATAGTTAGATAATATCAAGTTGTTTAGTGTTTGTGCAATAATTACCAGAATATTAATCCCTTCTTATATTGCTTGATCAATTTTTTAAGGTAAGGATATTCTAAACCACAATTCATTTAAATGTTCGATCTCTAATAGTAATTAACATGAATCATTAGATTAGAAATATCATAAACCCTTTTAAGAGAGCTAATTGCTATGTCTTGAGTGTTAACTCTTTTTTTTTTTTTTTTTATTATGTGTATTTCTACAACTTTTTCATAAAAAAAATGAGGCATAACATTCTATTTATAAAAAAAATTTAATATCCCTATTAATGGAAAAATATAACTTTATCTCCTGAAAAATATTTCAGATTTTATTTCATAAAAGTTTTTAGAAATTTATACAATTAAGTCACTGCTTGATTTTTCTATGTCTTGAATTATAATTCTCTATATAAATTACATTATAGTCCTCAATTTCTAAAATTTATTTACAATCACGTCATACTTTATTAGTCATCCTAGTCTAATTTCTTACTAATGATTTTTAATATGTGTGATCCATTGAGTTTCTAATATATTTTTCAAAATATAAATCACAGGCATAAATAAAACAAGATTAAATAAACTAAATAATTGAAATTATTATCAATTCAACAAATTGATTGATTTATATTTGAAAATCAAGTACAATGTCTAGCAACGTGTCATGATTTCTCGTATATTATGAAAGTCATATGTGGTTTGACTTAACATTTTAGTGACAAGTTTCTCAGTATAATTATTATCTATTTATTTAAAATGTCTTGATTTAAATGTTTTGAGCATGAAATATGCCTACTTTGTTATTTCATATTTATTCTCAACTCCATAGTCATTAGTAAACGAGTTTTCATATCTTTCTAATTGCTAATTGAGTTGCGTGGAAACATGGAGAATTAGTGAAAAAAGGTTTTGGTTAATGAAGAACTTAACAACCTTAGCTTTACAAAAGGGTTTGCTTTATAATTCCCACATTGATATGTGAACTTGGTGAGATTTTTCCTTGTTAATTAGCTATCTTCCTTGTAAAATTGCTTGAAATCAATAATTATTATTCCTTTAATGGTTATGTGAAGTCTATCAACCAATTCAGGGTATGAACAATTATAAACATGCCTTGTTGTTCAACCTTTTTTTAGCCTTTTCTTTCTCAAGTTTTGTGATAGTTCAAATTTGTCCACCCCCTTGTAATACTATTTTACGATAGAGAATTATTAGGCAATGAGATTGAGGTTCCCTTACCATAACACAACTTTATAAGACATATAATTGCCTAGTAGCAAGTTGATAGAATATAATTATGCGAAGCTAGATAGTTGGCTTGTTGTTATATGTATGCCTAAGAAATGGTTGACATGTCATGAGCTAACATGACTAGATTAGGTTGTGTTTGTTGTTGCGTCTAACATGCTGGGAAGTACCCTTTTATAGGAGGCATACTTATTTTAAACACCTCTACAAGAGTTCTTATTATTGCAGGATTCCCTGAGATTCCCTCTTATGCATGTACTTCTATGTATTACAATGCCTATTTCGATGAAGTTCATTCTATATTTGATTCAATAATTAAGATATGACATGTGTGATTCAATTGACCAATATAATATTGTTATGGTAGCTCACGTTGGTTGTGTAATCCATCTTTATCTAAAGAGCCCTAATATCAACATTAAAGAGATTTATATACTAATAGTAATATGCTTATTAAAGAGCAACCATGGTAGTTGACTGGAATTTACCACATCTGGTTATAACCATCAAACAATGGTATTTGATCTATAAAATAAATGTGCATATAACTAGAATATAGGGAGATGGATTTTCAGGTTTTCATGGCTAGAGAGCCAAGCTCTCTTTGTTGATTATATTGACTATTCGTCTAATGCAGTAGATATGATTTTACTTGTATTTTTGTTTAAAGGCGTGTTCTAATAACTTTTAGAATAGATTTTGGATCTTTGTACTACTAGGCATACCAATTTATTGTGTTGTTAAATAATTATATTTAAGATTGAACCTGCAATGAGACAACAACTGCATCTAATAAAATGAAATGGAGATTTAGACTTTGAACCCTCAATAAGGGCAATTTATTTTAAAAAACCACTGTGTAAAGAAAAAAACATGATTTCTAAAATAGAATGATTTTGCAAAAAACTTAAATGAATGAGGTAAATAATGCACTAAGAAAGCAATAACAAAAATAAAACCTTACAAAGAAAAAAGAAAAAGATAAAATTGCATGCTTTTGAATATGTAGTGTTGTCCATTATTTACAAATAATATCTTAATTTATTTATATTGCTATTATAGAGTTTAAATCCTACTTGCACATGTAATTTTGATCTTATACAAATATTGGTTTAAGATAAAAGATTTTTTTTTTTATTAAATCTTAATACAAACTAAATTCATTTTCTATTAATACATGTGAATTTTAATATAATCTTTGACTTCTAATTAGTTATTATATTGAGGACTCTCACTATAAATAGGATTGTATCTCCTTGGTCGTGCTACATTAAAACTTTATGATTGGTTAACTACGTTTTCAGCAATCATGGTTGATCAAGGACTCTTTTAGCTTGATTGATCTTTTGATTCATGATCGATTTTAGCTTTTTATCCTTATTTTGTGGTAAACAATCATTATTTCTATATTTGCCATGTGTATTTTTTTTAGGCATAAACACTGTTAGATATCCAAATGATTTAAATATTAAAGTCATCTTACTCTCTTATCACTAACTATGTACTCTTCATTTTTCTCTTTTCTCTACCTCTTTTTAAGATTTTTTTTATAAGCCACTACCATAAACCACCAACTAATATTGGCACAATCATCAAACTATATATTGAACTTTTAGGACAATAAAGATCTTGTGTTTTGTCCATGTGATGAGTTTGTTGTCATTGATGAAATTAATGATTTCGTTATAAGTGGTTTCATGCTCGTGTAGTTATGTAGGTGTTGACAATGGTTTGATGATGCAATATAAATAGGTGTGTGCAAAGATCAAGGTGGTTATTAGAGTTGTATAATTTAGTTTTTAGGGGGTGGTTGATTTTGTTTGTATTTGTATCTAGTTAATTGGTTCAATTTGATGTTGTCATAAGTTATTAACTCTTATCTATATGCAGATTTTTTTGTCAAATTAAATTAAATATCACTTCATTATTTTTTAATATTTGGCAAATTTCTTTCAATTTTATTCTATTTCTAATATTGTTATTAAAATTTTATTCAATTTCTAATATTGTATTTGTTCTCAATCCTTTCTTCCAACAATCTCCTTGTCAATAATTTTTTTTTAACTAAATCTATTTATTTAGTTATTCTATTATTTTTGTTATTATTCTTTCATAAAATAAAATAAATAAGAATCACAATCTTAAATTTTCTTTGATATTTGATCCAATAAGAGCATTCATGTTAGTGTTAGTTAACATAACTTTTTAACTATAATAATTAACATGAAAAAGTTTTTATAGAGAATCCATGCTCTTTAAAAGGCTCTCTACTTTGACTTCATGAACAATACTTGCTATATTTAACGAGTAACTGTAATACTTTTCATTTATTATTAACATATCAGATTGCCTCTCTCTTTGTGTCTCTATGAAACCATCATGTTCTCTCTTCTTTTTATGCTTGGTCATGAACTTATCTAGCTTCTTTTATGGGTTTTGCAATAATACTTTGATTAATGAGTTTTGCAAAAATAAAAGGATTGCATAAGCATAGGAGATCTTTGACCAAATAGAACTGTAAGGGGTTTCTAAAAATTTAATAACCTATAATACCCTTATTAATTTAGTGACCAAATAAATCTTTGAAAAATTCACCAAGTGCAAAAATAAAAAAGATATTGTTTTCTTAAGAGTTATGAATTTCATTCACGACAAGGACTTTTTAATGCTATTGAAAACTTATGTGGCAACCTTTAACTTACTTATTTTACAAGTATTCTATATCAAACAATAAGAATTACTTGGTCATAAATTAATTCTTATTTTACAAGGCATTAAGCTTTTATTCAGCAAGGATTCTTCAATAATTATTTTTCTTTGGTATTTTTCACTATCATATATGGCAAAGTGTGAAAAATAATCTTAAACTATTTTTATTTTATTTTATTATTTTAAACCTTATTTTAATTAGTTTAGACTTTATTTAAATTAGAGGCATGTGTGACCTAATAAATACTCTTATATAAAGATTTTTATGAGTTGATGAATTTTTATCTAAGGTTGCCATATTTTTTGTGCATTTTTCTATTATGTGGTTGAATGATCCTCATACTAAGTTGTTGATTGAACTTGCAAATTCTTTGAAAGATTAATAAACTTCGTTGTGATTTATACTTCTTGTGCATCTTGATATAGGCGTAGGGTGAGCGTGATCAATTACATATAACTTTGATTCTTCAAGGTAAAATTCTTGTTGGGTCAAGTTACAAACTTTCTTTAAAACCTCAAATTAGCAATCTAGGAGATAATTCCGTATAAGTTTGGTATCGGAGTTAGGCTCCGAAATCAGGTTATATCTTTTTGAAAATTTTGTTTACCTTGTGGTCCATAACTTTAGTTGTGTTTTTTATTTTCCTTATTCTCTTTGTGCTTTCGGTATCTCAGTACCAAAAACAAATCAATAAAATAAAAAGTAGAAGAAAAAAACAAGAAGAATAATAGATGTTATTCAAGTTAGTTTCAATTCTACCATGAAAACACATGCAATAGAGAAACCAAATCAAACAATCTTGAAATTACTTCAAAATTGATATACTGGTTATTTAGGGTTAAGTCGCACTATATATTAAACTTGGGCTCTTTCTGATATCATTTGATTGAGGTTTCAATTATGAGTTAAATTCTGCAGCAAACCGATCATATATGAGTTTTCGATACCTAGGCAAAAGAGAACGATCTATAAACTGAGATATGTTGTTTATTAGGTATAAGGGTACTACATATAAAATTTGAGGTTGTTCCGATATCGTTGGTCAGGGTTTCAATTCTAGTACTTAAAATTTAAATTTGCATCAAGTTATAAAAACATGTTTGCTACTATTTTTTTTACATATTCAGTTTATTTCTATTATATTTGGGTTATTTAGGAGTCAAATAAGTGTTTTCATTATTATTTTTTCTGTTTTATTTCGAGTCTTCGTATCGTCTATATTTTGTACAAATTCACTTTGCTACTCGCGAGATCATAATTGTAGTTTTATTTTGCTTGTTTTTAGTATCTTATTGATTCTTGAGTTACTTTATATATATTTGGATTGTGTTATGATAGCCATTGACTTTGGTTAATTGATTTTCAGTTCCGAATGAACTGTAAGAAGATGAGCCGAAAGGTAAAAGGCCTAGTGAGAACAATTGAATGAAAAGCCTTGAATTGTGTGAGATACGAGAGTTGTGAGGATATTTTTTTCTTGTTGGTAATCAATTTTTACATATTCAAAGATGTCTGAAAATAATGAGTCTATAACACTGAAGCAAATAACATTTTTCAGATGCAAACTTTCGTCCAATAACTTAAACTACTGACTAGGGACATGAATGATATGAAAAATGAGATGGCTTCGATGAGAAATCAAAATAGTAGGATGGATGGATTGAGAATGAGGGCTGATCGGAGAGGAAACACTATCGGAAGGGCCGTACGGAATGTTAAAACTAACTTTGTTGATTTTGTGAATGAAAATGCATATGTAGATGATGATGACCATGACTTTGCATCCTTGGATAATAAAGATTGATTTGGGTAGAATCAAAGTTGAAAGAATGTTAGTTTTGGTTGGGGTGGAACTTATAGCCAGAAAAAGAACATCTTTCATATATGTTTCTATATACAAAACAAGGTGTGTAGTTTGATTATAGAACATGGGAGTTATGCTAATATAAAGCCAGAAAAAGAACATCTTCCATATATGTTTCTATATACAAAACAAGGTGTGTAGTTTGATTATAGAACATGAGAGTTATGCTAATATAACCAGTACTACCCTTGTAAGTAAACTAAACTTGTATATGATTAAGCATATTAGATCTTATAGGTTGTAATTGTCGAATGATTGTAGTGAGGTGAAAGTGACTAAGCAAGTCTTACTTCTGTTTTCAATTAGAAAGTATGTTGACAAGGTTACATGTGACGTAGTTCCAATGCATACAAGTCATATCTTGTTGGGGTGACCTTGATAATTTGATAGAAAGGTCAAACATAATGAATTTAAAAATAGGTATTGTCTTGAGAATGATTGAAATTATTATCCTACTATATTATTGTCACCTATACAGGTTTATGAAGACTAGTTGAAATTGAAAAAGAAAGTGAAGATGAAATATTAATACAACAATGTGAGGTCGTGGTTACCATGCAAATATATATATGAAAGTAGTTGGTAAAGCGTGCATATCTGAAATTATTATTTGCTACTATTTTCATATAGTGTTGTTGGAGGCAAAAGTTGGCAAAAAGAGAGCTTTGAAAGCTTAAACAAGACCAATTAAAGCTAAAAAGAGAAAACAAAGTCGAGGAGACAAATAAACCATACGAGGTTGTGAGTTTTAAGAGTGAAAATAAAATGAGTCTTAAAGAAAGAATAAGAAAGGAGAGAAAAGACTTAGATTCAGCAACAAGAGAAAAAAGTCAATTGAAGTCGAGAGTAAAGAGAAGAAAATAAGGATGAGAAAATAAGAGGGAGTAGGAAATATAGGTAAACACTTGAGTTTCTATACATAAGAGAGCGAGATCATGAGTTCCTATTTTTCTTACTTGCCTATGATTTTACTTGTGTATAGAAGACAAGTCTTAACATTAACAATCTCAATTCTTTTATTCCTAGTGTTGTTATATTTTTGTTATAGGATTTTGAGGATGATGTAGGATAATCAAATTTGGATTTAAGCTTAGTTTGTTCTACTACGCAACTTTATGCCAACAAATATAATTTTTTATTCGACTAATGAATCAAACTAAAATTTTACCAGAAGTTTTTAGAGATTTTTTTTTTTATCTTGTGTTAAAATTTCAGGATGATTGAAGTTTATTAAGGCTTTCTGATAAAGAGTTGAAGTTGTTGCCGGATCTTGCCATGTATTTCATGATGAGATTCATAATGGTTTGCCATTCATAAATGATGCAATCAACAATAATATTGTAAATTATAGACATCCTATCCCTATACTTAATGATATTCTTAATGAGTTGCATGTATTTTATGTGTTTAGTAAGATTGATTTGAAAATTAGTTATCATCAAATTAAGATGAAAGAAGGGGATGACGAGAAAAATAACTTTAAGACTAAATATGGATTGTTTAAATGGTTAGTCATGTTATTTAGTCTTACTATTACACATAGTAATTTAATGAGATTGATGAATCATATATTGTCTGCATTCATATGTAGCTTTGTTGTGGATTACTTTGATGACATGCATAGTAAGAATCTAGGTGAGCATGTTGAGCATTTATAGTTTTTGTTTAATATGTTACAAAAGAAATCATTATGTGTTAATCTATTAAATTGTGAAAAATTTTCACAATTTAAAATAGTTTATGTTTTAACTCTACTAGATTTGATTTCTTTACTTGTTGATGAAATAGTTAGATTTGATAACAATAAAAAAGCACAGGTGATGAAAGCATTGTTTAAGAAGGTACGACAACATGTTGAGAAAAAAAAAAAGTGAAGTATGCATTTCAAGATAACAAAAGATGAAAAAGGATTGTCAACCAGAAGATTGAGTTTGGGTGCATATGTGTAAATAAAGATTTCCTAAACATAGAAAATCAAAGTTGATGCTTAGAGAAGATGATTCATTCAGATTCCTTTAAGGAGTCAATTCCTATAAAATGGATTTATAAGGTGAGTATAATGTTAGTGATATATTCAAGGTTGTTGATATTTTTTTTTATTTGATGTAGGTGATGATTCGAGGTCGAATCATTTTGAGAAGAGAGGGGATGATGTGATCCTAGCTAAAATTAGGAGTGTTCATTAGGCCTATTCTAAGGCCTAAAATGAAGTGGATCCAAAAGGTGTTCAATGAGATAAGTTAAGAGGCCTGAGTTAAAACCTTTGTCTACTTTTCAGGTTATATTTGAAACCATAGGAGGATTTTGGATGGGATTTTAATTGAGTGGAAAACTAGATATATATCTTTTCCACTGATATATGGTAGGTCCACTAATTCATCTGGACAAGAGAGAACAACATATTTGAAGTTGGGCCTAGAATCTATCAGCAAAGTGTGAAAACAAAAAAGACATTGTTTTCTTAAGAGTTATGGATTTCATTCACAATATAGAGCTCTTAATGCTATTGAGAACTTATGTGGAAGCCTTTGACTTGCTTATTTTACAAGGATTCAATATCAAACAAGAAGAAATAATTGGTTAGAAATTAAATTTTATTTTACAAGGTATCATGCTTTTGTTCAGCAATGATTCTTCAACAATTATTTCTCTTGAGTATTTTTTACTATCACACGTGGCAAAGTATGAAAAATAATCTTAGACTATTGTTTTATTTATTTTTATTATTTTAAACCTATTTTAATTAGTTTGGACTTTATTTAAATTAGATGTATGTCTGACTCGGTAGCTTTAGGGTTTACATATAAATACTTTTATGCAAGAATTTTTATGAGTTGATGAATTTTTTTTTATCTAAGGTTGCTGCATATTGTGTGCCTTTTCTTCTTGTATGTTTGAGCGATTCTCATACTAATTTGTTGTTTGAACTTGCAAATTCTTCAAATGATTAATCAATTTATTTTGATTTATATTTCTCATTCGCGTCTTCATATAAACATAGGGTGGAGATAATCAATTGCATATCTTGTTGCTTCAAGTTACAAACATTTTTTAAAACCTTAAATTAACAATTTAAAAAACAATTCCACATCATTAATGATGTTTGTAAGAGGGAAGGGGTGGAGAAGGATGCTCAATCTATGGACCAAATGATAATGGAAGAGTTGAGACGTGACAAATGGTTAGAAAGAAAGTAGAAGCTTCAACATTCACACTTGTACCCTTGCTAAAATTTAACTAAAAAAATAAAAGGTTTGACAAAAAAAAGACAACTTAGGAATTAATACTATCATCAATGCGGTTAATGACATACTTGTATTAATTTAAACATTCTCTCCAAAAAAATAAAATTCACAAATAATTTTAAAAATCAAGGTGTAAAGTGAGATTATTATGTAAATTACAAGTAAAAAGTAATAAATAAAAGATGAAGATATATTTTTAGCAATTTAGGATCATTTATTTATTTTTATTTCTTCTTCCTCAATATATTCAAATAAATAAAAATTCATCTATTGTTTCTCTTAAACCAAACCAAACCAAAGAAATTTGTTTTTTTTTTTTTCGGGTTTCAATTTAGTTTGTTTTTATTTCCTAAAATGTTAATAGTTTCCGTAGAGACGGTAAAAGAAAAGGCTTTATCCTCGCGCCATTTATAGTTTCATCATATGCCTCCCTGTTGACATACTTTCCCGGAAAACCCTATTTTCCCGAGGAAGAGGGAAAAAAAAAAAAAAAACAGAGAGGGAGGAAACAAGAGTGAAATGAAGATCATCATCCTCGAATCCCCGTTTCTCCCTCCCCCTCCCAATTCAAAAACAAAGCCAAAACCAAAGTCCATAAACCCCAACAAAGTCCCTATTAAATCCTCAATCCACCCAGACCCTTGGTCCTTAAGCGACGGAAACAACATATCTAAACCCAAACCCAAATCCAAAAACCCCAAAAACCCGTTATCGGATGACAACGCCAGGCGCATGATCATAGCCAGAGCGCGATACTTGAGCTTGTTGCGTAAGCACCAAGGCCCGCAAGCTCAAACACCAAAGTGGATAAAGAGAACTCCTGAACAGATGGTGATGTATTTGGAGGATGATAGAAATGGGCATCTCTATGGGAAGCATGTTGTGGCAGCTATAAAGAGAGTGAGGGGATTGGCTGGCAAGAAAAATGAAGAGAGGGATATGAGGTTGCTTATGAGTGGGTTTGTGGGTAAGTTGAGTTTTAGAGAAATGTGTGTTGTTTTAAAAGAGCAGAAAGGGTGGAGGGAGGCCAGAGACTTCTTTTCCTGGATGAAATTGCAGGTGGGTTTCATTTGTTAATTGTTTATGTGTGTGATTCTGGGGCTTTTTAGATGTTGAATGAAGTGGGTCTTGCTTTAATGTTTTATTTGTTTTAAATTTGATCTTAAACTTGTTAGAGTTGATTGTGAGATGGTTTATGGTTTAATGGGATAATGAAATCATGTTCTTTTAGAACTTAAAATTCCTTTATTTTTTTTTCCCTTCATTCTCTCTCTCTCTCTTTTTTTAGCCACAGAAGAAGTTTTGGAAATTGATTTTGTGCAATGATAGAATTGTGCTTTGACAGTTAAGCTATCATCCGAGCGTTATTGTCTATACGATTCTTTTGCGAATATATGGGCAAGTTGGAAAGATCAAGTTAGCTGAACAAACCTTCTTGGAGATGCTTGAAGTAGGATGTGAACCGGATGAAGTTGCATGCGGCACCATGTTGTGTTCTTATGCCAGATGGGGACACCATAAGGCTATGTTTTCGTTTTATTCAGCTATAAAAGAAAGAGGGATTGTAGTCTCTATTGCAGTTTACAACTTTATGCTGTCTTCATTGCAGAAGAAATCACTTCACGGAAAGGTTATAGTATTGTGGAGGCAGATGGTTGATAAAAGGGTTGCACCCAATAATTTTACTTATACAGTGGTTATTAGTTCACTTGTCAAGGAAGGTCTTCACAAGGAGGCTTTCAAGACTTTCAATGAGATGAGGACCATGGGGCTGGTGCCTGAGGAAGTAATATATAGCTTGCTTATTACTGTGAGTACCAAAAACAGTAACTGGCATGAAGCATTGAAATTGTACGAGGACATGAGATCTCACAGAATAGTTCCGAGTAAATTCACCTGTGCTTCACTTCTGACTATGTATTACAAAATCAAAGACTATTCTAAAGCCCTTTCCCTCTTTATACAAATGCAGAGCAAGAACATCGCAGCTGATGAAGTTATATATGGATTGCTCATAAGAATATATGGCAAACTTGGTCTCTATGAGGATGCGCAAAAAACATTTGAAGAGACTGAGCGATCAGGTCTACTGAGTAATGAGAAAACATATTTAGCAATGGCACAAGTGCATCTCAGTTCAGGAAACTTTGAGAAAGCCTTGAGTGTTATTGAAGTGATGAAATCTAGAAACATCTGGTTATCACGATTTGCTTATATTGTGCTGTTGCAGTGTTATTGTATGAAAGAAGATTTGGACTCTGCTGAAGTTACATTTCAAGCTTTATCAAAGATAGGATGTCCTGATGCTGGTTCTTGTAGTGACATAATTAATTTATATGTTAGACTTGGCTTGACTGAAAAGGCCAAGGATTTTATTGTCCACATAAGGAAAGACCTAGTAGATTTTGATGAGGAGCTTTTCAATACAGTTATTAAAGTATTTTGCAAGGAAGGCATGTTAAAAGATGCTGAACAATTGGTATATGAGATGGGCACAAATGCATCATTCAAGGATAATAGATTTTTTAAGACATTTTCTAATGTTATGTATGGAGAAAATAAGGAACTGGAAAACATTATGGTTTCTGCTGACACCACGGCTCTGGGGCTTATCCTGAGTTTATACTTGGAAAATGGCAATTTCAACAAGACAGAAGAATTCCTGAAGTTGATACTTGAGGCTGGTAGTGGCTTGTCTGTGGTGAGCCAACTAGTAAACAGCTTTATTAGAGAAGGTATGTAACTCACCAAATTCACTCTTTTTTTTTTGTGATTTTTACTATTTACAGTTATATACATTAATTCTATGATATGAAAGTATCAACTTTTCAATGTATTTTTTGGTTGAGAGATATCACTATCTTCTATAGGTGATCTATTCAAAGCGGAGGCAGTAAATGGTCAATTAATCAAGCTAGGCTCTAAACTAGAGGATGAAACAATTGCTTCTTTGATTAGTGCATATGGGAGACAAAACAAGCTGAAACAGGCCCAGGAGGTCTTTGCAGCAGTTGCAGATTCTCCAATATTGGGAAACCCAATAATTAACTCAATGATTGATGCATGTGTCAAATGTGGTAAATTTGAGGAGGCATACTTACTTTATGAAGAAGTGGCACAAAGAGGGCACAATCTTGGTGCTGTTGGTATTGGCATGGTTGTGAATGCTTTGACCAATTCTGGTATGATTGTCAATTCTCTAGTAGACCAGCCATTATCAATACATTTTGATAGTAACAGTTTTATGCATGCATCTTATGCATGTGCATGTGATGCAAACCTCTTCGATATTGGTAATTTTAGAATAGTTTCTTTGGTCTATACAACTTTCATTGACATAATCTGGTAATTATAACTCCATAAAAAGGCAGTTATAGCTGATGTGGTTGTGACATATAACAGATGTTTAGTAATCTGCGTGCATTTTGTTTTATGGTGGGCTATTGCTTGAATTAGGAATATTCGAGCCAGCATTAATCAAGGGCTGGTTGTGAATTATTTTAAAGAATTGAACAAATGAAGAGACTTGTGAGTGCAGGAGGAAATGGAGAAAAGGGAAAGAGTAAAAGAAAACAAAGACCAAAGTAAAAAAGTGCTTTAAAAAGCTAATGCATGCTCAAAGTTGATTCTGAAGAAAGCTACTTCTGTTACAATGCTGATTAATGGAAAAAATTGTTTAATCCTCAGGCAAACATCCAGAGGCTGAAAATATTATTTGCAGGAGTATTCAGGACAGGATGGAGCTTGATACTGTGGCGTACAATATTTTTATCAAGGCAATGCTAGAAGCAGGTTGATACAGACCATCGTATTATTATTTGTTTAGGGAAGAAAAGTGTACACAATAATCTGTAAACCTAATGTTGCAGGTAGATTGCATTTTGCAACCAGCATCTATGAGCACATGCTGTTATTGGGATTCACTCCATCAATTCAGACATATAACACTATGATTAGGTAAGAGCTTGATGGATGAAAAAATGACCCAAACAACGATCTTGATAATGCTGTATGATTGTGCACATCTGTGTGGTGAGTTGTTTTTCCACTCAAACTATTTAACAATTGATGCAGTGTATATGGACGTGGTCGAAAGTTGGATAAGGCTGTGGAGGTGTTCAATACAGCTTGCAGCTTGGGTGTATCTTTGGATGAAAAGGCATACATGAATATGATTTACTATTATGGCAAGGCTGGTAATAATCACCTATATTATCTTATTTTCTGTTCATGCTTTAAAGCAAAAACTGATTAATATCAAATCTGTGAAGTTCCTATAGTAACTTATTTCTGTCTGTATAACCCCACCCCCCATCGTTAGTTATGGCCTCCTAGTTTTTGGCTGGAAATTACTCCAGGAGTATCCACCTCTCTGTACTCCATTCACTTAAATCGAGTCACATTTACTAATTGACAAGAAAACAATATGTGAACATGGAAACAAAATCATATCAACTTTCAATGTTATTGTCGATTAGTACACATGGCTTGATTTAAGGGGATGGAAGATGGAGTGGTGAGTACTCCTGCAGTACTGGAGTTATTTCATGAAGATGTCTTGCATTACAAGTCCCTGTGAAGTCATTCATGAAGATTCTGGAAGTAGTTAGCACCAACATTCCCTTCATGCTTGGCAGAGCAAGATTTCCAACTCTTGTAAAGTTCTCAAATTGCATCCACAAGTAGCAAGTTGCCATTGCTCTAACCTTGACAGTCTAGGTGTACAGCTACTAGAAAACCTGACTGTAAAATCATGTATTTAAATTCTCCAGCCCCCTTACTGTCAAAAGCTTTGAGTGTCGAAAAACCTGACATTGTAGTAGCTCCTGAGCCATCTGCCAAACCAATGCCAGCACTCTTCTTGCTCATTAGTATTGAGCTTAACCTAGTTCAAAAGAGGATAGAGCCTCCCCTACTTTTCTCTGGGTTCTATACGTAGCATTGCTCTCCGAGGATTTAATGGTTATGGTGTCCACAACCATATTCCAATTCTGCACAATCCACAGTGAGCCATTTGAAGGAAACCTCACCATAGTCTCCATACACCAGATTCAACCGAACATGCCTGCCCCCATTTACATTCTGTCTGTCAACACATGATTGATTCACACCTGACACCATGGATAGTAAGAATTGCCAATCATATTTCCATTATACTGCTGCTCATTGGTCACTAGACAGCTGTAAACAATAAGCCAAAGAAAATTGTGGATACGCTACCCCCTCTGTCAAACTTTGATGGCACTACTTTTTATCGGTCAGCTGACAGTTGTCAAGAACAAGCCACAGAAACTTGGGTATACAATGTATCCCAAAACGTTGTCATTGCACTAGAATGAAGTGGTGATTGTTGTCCTGTTTTGCCATAGTATATGGTTAAGAATCAGCGCACCAACAGAGCATCACTGTTTATAGCATATATATGCCTTTGACTGATCATTTTTAAAGCACATATTCACTAGCAATATATTCAGTTCATTTATTCATTGCCAATCTTGTGCTCATTTTATTAGAGTTGGCAGATTCACATCTTCTCCTATCAGTAGATTTATTGTAGTAGCAGCCATGTCTCTTCATTGCTCAACATATTCCATTTCGTCACTATTTTTTATTACTTTGTAGGTAAGAGACATGAGGCATCTCTCCTGTTTGCCAAAATGCAGGAAGAGGGGATAAAACCTGGGGTGGTAATGCTCATATATATTTATGCTGCCAAAACTTTACAGATTATTTTCTGAAATTTCACGGAGAGAAATGAACATCATACATTAGTAGTTACTTCTATCAAATATATTTGTTTGTTATAATTTTCCTGTGGTTCTGCATGAAAATTACTATTTTTTTATTTTTTTTACCTTTTCCAGATAATGCTTAGAATGGGTCCATGTTTTTGTCACAGGAGTACGTATTGCCACTTTAATTTTGGTGATATCTTCATTAATCTGTAACATTCATTTAAGAAAAGATATCCCTGTTTGTGATGCTAGAATACTTAATCTTGGAGTATATGTAGTAATATAACTAAATTTCTTCATCCAGTTGTATATGTGTTTCCAAATTATTATTTTATGAATGAAAGACTTCTTGTCTTTGCTGGGGAATTGCAGGTTAGCTACAATGTAATGGCCAAAGTATATGCCATGTCAGGACTTTATCATGAAGTTGAAGAACTATTCAAAGTTATGGAGAGAGATGGTTGTCCACCAGACTCGTTCACATACCTCTCCCTTGTTCAAGCTTATTCAGAGAGTTCGAAATGCTTGGAGGCAGAGGAAACAATAAATGCCATGCAGAAGAAAGGCATCCCTCCTTCCTGTGCCCATTTTAAGCATTTGCTCTATGCTCTTGTGAAGGCTGGTCTTATGGTGGAAGCAGAAAGGGTGTATATGGAGCTATTATCGGCTGGTTTAAATCCAGACCTTGTCTGTTGTCGGGCTATGCTTAGAGGTTACATGGACTATGGACATGTGGAAAAAGGCATCAAATTTTATGAACAGATCAGGGAGTTAGTAAAAGCAGACAGATTTATAATGAGTGCAGCTGTGCATCTGTACAAATCAGCTGGAAAGAAACTCGAAGCTGAAGTTCTTTTTGAATCCATGAAGAGTTTGAGGATCTCGTTCCTCAATGAGCTTGAAGTTGGATTGAAGATACAATGCCCCAGCCACGTATCCCAGGTGACCGACCAAGGTACTATTTGACAGTGAGCAACGCTATTGAGTTGTGATGTTGATAAAGACTGCTGATGAACAAATGTTATGTGGTTGCAAAACCTTTTACAGAGCTCTCAGTTATATGAACTATGAAGACGGGGGATCCTGAGAGATGCCAAAAACTTCGATGAGGAGCAAATACGAGCAAATACCACATGGTTGTGTACCTGTAGCGACATACTGGTGTATTTAGAGCTCCTACAGCTTAAAAGGTTGAAATTGTGATCAAGGATTTGTTCATCAGAGTACACCTTATAGCCTAGGTATGCGACATGATGATCTGTATTATGTACCTTACAATCCTGGGACGAAGGCATTTGTGCTCCCCTCAATAACATTTTATACGTCGACGACAGAGGATATCTTTTCACCCATGGCGGTGCTCTTGGTTTTCATGGTAAGGATGTGGGTCTTCAGCTGCATGAGAAGAAAAATATTCACAAGGCAACATTGGCACTAAAGATGATGCCAGTGTAGTGCAGTATGCGTTCATCTATGTATTGAATGTACTAACGGAAAATTTTCAATTCTGGGAGAAATGGGAATGTGTAGAACTGTAAAGATAGTATTATTTATCAATGAGAATTGTCTCTTTTACTGTAAAAGGACAGACAGGTATCAGTTTTTTTGTCTGTGGATGCTGATAATGTCCTTTCATCAAGGAACATAGGAAGGACCATTGATGATTCAACTTATTTTTTGTTTCTTGTATTTTGCTGTTACTGACCGACTGTTCCTCCCTTCAATGTGGCTTTATTTGGAAATCTTTCGGCACAACTTTTTTTTTTAAAAAATAAAATAAAAAGGAAGAAGAAATATTAAACAAATAAATTATTTGTTGCCGTTTACAACTTTTTTCTTTGAATTTATAAGAAGGAAGAAAACCCCAAATAACATCATAAGGCAGCCCAGATGTTCTTCGTTCTCGCAAGGGTCCGTGGCATACTGTCCTGGCGCCCTCAACTTTATTAACAAAAGAAATTAACTCTTTCTGTTCTTTTTGGTATGTCTATGGGAATTGGAGTCGTCCCAAATATATTCTCTTATTGATAATCTAGAAGCAGTGATAATAATAGAGTTATTGTAAAATATACTTAGAAAATTCTACTTGATTATATAAAATTTATTAAAAAAATTTAAAATATAGCAAATACTTAATAAAAAGAATCTTTCATATCCTCTTACTAAACTACTATTCTAGTAAAATTATTATTGTCAAGGACCTGTTTAAGATTGTAGTTGCGGTTGCGGTTCAAAATATTTTTCATTTATAAATACATCAAGATGATATTTTTTTCATTTTAAAAAAATTATTTTTAATATCAGCGCGTCAAAATGATCCAAAAACATTAAAAAAAATAATTTTAAACAAAAAAAATTAATTTTTTTGGAAACGCCGGCCAGCCCGCGTTTCCAAACGGGGCCTAAAGCGATATGATATTTGATAAATGAATGATTGTATGTAATGCAAGTTTGAGATTATTAGTGTTTATACTGTGTAGTTAATCAGTTGGTTACACGTAATATGGACTTTGTTTATATAAATATATTTAATTTATTAATAAAAAATATTTATCTTTAATATTCATCAATTTTTTTATTAATGAATCTAATATTAGTTTAATATGCTCTGTAGCTAATTAGTTGGTTACACGTGATATTATTATATTCATTTAAATACATATTTATTATTAATAAAGGTTTAATTTATCTTTATTATTCATATAATATTAGATTAATGAATCTAGAGTAAAGATAATGTTCATAGGAAAAAAAACATTTTGCAAAGAAAATTATAAAGTTGTTATAATTATGAGATTCATATTACATCAAAACATTGTTTCTAAATTGTTCCTAGTCGATGCTCTCTTAAATATTGAACATTTATTAGAGTCGTAGAGACTAATACATATTATCAGTGTTTTAAAACCCGGACCGGCCCGGCGGGTCGACCCGGGACCCGGCCGACCCGGGCATGGGACCGGTCCGGGTGGAGGCAAAAACCCGCTCGGGAGTTGGCCCGGTGAAACCCGGTCGACCCGGCGGGTCAACCCGGGACCCGGGCTACCCGGTCAAACCCGGCTGAGACCCGGTCTATTTTTTTTTATACTGCTAGATGTTAAACGACGTCGTTTTGGCCTTTGTTTTAAAGGCCAAAACGACGAAGAACAATGAAGCAGAATTGGGCATATTGATTGGCCAAACCTAATTAACAAAAAAATCAATTTCAATCGATGAACTGAGGAGCAGAGGAGAGTAGAAGACGTCTTGATCGTTGTTGTTTCACTGCGAAAAAGGTTAGTCTCTTGTTTGAAACTTCTTCTGTTCACGAATCTTCTTCTTTCACTCTCTCTTTTCTTTATTTTTGGCCGTGTTTTGAACTTGATTCAGAGGAGAGCAGAAGGCATCATTTTGCTGTTCGTTGATTCAGTCTCGTTGATTCAGTCGCAAGACTCGCAACCCAGTCATCTCAACCTCAGGTATGTTTCTCTGTTCTTTCTTTTCTGCAATGTAATAAATCCTCTGCTATTAGGAAGTGTCGAAAATGGATGAGGAAACTAGTTTTGTTCGGTGCATTTGCTTTTGGAACTGTTATAGGCAGAGATTGAAACTGTTGTTGTTGTAAGAATTATTGATTATGGTTTAAACCATCAGCACAAATGTCCCCAGGTTTGAGAAACTTCCTTTGACCTGCTTTTGCTATGGTTTAAACCATCAACACAAATGTCCCCAGGCTTGTTGAGGCTGTACAATCTAATATGTTCATGCATGTTGTCCCTCTCAATGGTTTTGTTTGATCTTCTTTAGAAAATTTTACTCATTCTTTGGAGTTGTTCAAGTTTGAAATTGTAGCCATTACAATTTTCCACTTTTCGACACTCCATGTAAGAACTTCCCATTTAAATCAGTAGGTCTTCACAGGAAACTTTGCATCATATTGGCCAACGTTTAGTTACAAATTGATTGGAAAATATGCGGAGACTTGGAATGTAAAGAGGGTTTCAGTTGAAGTGAATGTTAGCATTTCTGATTTCCTCTTCCCACCCACATCTTCACAGTATCAGGATTTTAAAGGTTTCTTGAATGATACTATTCTTGTATCAGAGACAGTATATTTATATAAATTCTCCCAATTCTAGGATTTAATTAAATTCTAAAATTTAATTAATGGATTGCAAAATGATTTAGCTTTAAATTATATTTCCTCTTATAAATTATGTTAGGTTCTGAAAATGTCTTCACATGATGGTAGTACTCCAAGTAGTGATCCTTCAACGGCTCAATCATCTCAACCTTCAATTTCCGTGTCAAGTGGTAGTAGAGGAAGAACAGATTTGGCATGGGGTCATTGTAGAGAAGCTCTTGAACTTAGTGTTGGGTGTAAAAAAACTAAATTAGTTTGTTTATATTGTGCTAAAGTATTTGCGGGTGGTGGCATTAATCGATTTAAGCAACATTTAGCTGGAGCTAAAGGAGAAGTTGAACAATGTCGTAAATGTCCTCCTGATGTTCGACATCAAATGCTTTTGAATCTTAAAGGAAATGCTGAAACAAAAAAAAAAGTTAGAGAAATGCAAGCTGAATTCAATCCATTTAATGCACGACAAAGGGAGCATGAAGAGATGATGATTAGGCAATTAGAAGATGAAGATGATGATGATGGTGATGATGAGGATGATGAGGATGCCAGTACTAAAAAACATATGTTACCACCGAAGGTTGCAAAAAAGAAAAAGATTCAAAGCACCAGCACTGTAAAACAATCGACTACAAGTTGTGGAAAACAGAATAAATCTGCAACATTAGGGACATATTTCATGCCGAGAACAACTCCTGGTGTTCAAAAGTCTCTTCAGAATTGTTGGCAAAGGAAGGAAGCAGTTGAACGGTGTGATCTTGCTTTAGCAAAGTGGATGATTGATGCATGTGTGCCATTTAATGCTGTTAATTCTGTGTATTATCAGCATGCCATAGATGTTGTAACATCCATGGGTCCTGGTTATAAAGGACCAAACTTGCATGCTATTCGTGGTTATTACTTGGCAAAAGCGGTTGATGAAGTCAAGATTTATGTTGAGACTTATCGAGAGATTTGGAAGAAGACTGGTTGCACATTAATGGCTGATGGATGGACAGATCAGAAGAGGAGGACTTTAATTAACTTCTTAGTATATTGTCCTAAAGGAACAGTTTTTTTGAAAACCGTGGATGTATCAGATGTCTCAAAGACTGCTAGATTGTTGTATCAGTTGTTTAGAGAGGTTGTTTTGTATGTTGGGGTAGAAAACATTGTGCATATGGTGACTGATAATGCTGCAAATTATGTTGCTGCTGGCAAGTTATTGATGGAAGAATTTCCTTCAATATTTTGGTCTCCTTGTGCTGCTCATTGCATCAACCTCATACTTCAGGACATTGGTAAATTGCAGTCGGTTTGTTGTGTTGTTGAGCATGCTTCTGGTATCACAAAGTACATTTATAATCATTGTTATCCATTGTATTTGATGAGGAAGTTCACTGGAGGAAAAGAAATACTTCGTCCAGCTCCTACTCGTTTTGCTACCAATTTCATTGCATTGCAAAGCATTTTAGCTCATAAAGATGAGTTGAGAGCTATGGTGACATCTAGGGAATGGGTCTCATCTGCTTATGCTAAAGATAGCAAAGGAAAAAAGTTTGTTGAGAGTGTGCTAGACTCTCTGTTTTGGGAAGAATGTGCAATAATTGTGCGAATGAGTGAGCCTTTAATTCGAGTTCTACGAATGGTTGATGGTGATGATAGACCTTCGATGGGATATTTGTATGATGTTATTCATCATGCAAAAAAAGAAATGATGAGGAGATTTCAAAAGAGAAAGGCTAGAGTGAAACCTTTCATAGACATTATCAGTAATCGGTGGGATGGACAATTTTATAGACATCTTTATGCAGCGGCATTTTGGTTGAATCATCGATTTCAATATGATGCAAATATAATGGATAAACATATGAGCACCATTTCTGGACTTCTAGATGTTCTTGAGAAGTATGCACATGGAAATCTACCATTGCAAAGTAAGATTACAAGTGAGATGAAGTTGTTTAGGAATGCTGAACATGACTTTGGTCGAGTGTCCGCAATAAATAATCGCACCCTTATGCCTCCAGGTATATAATTTTTATATTTAAAAATATTATTTGACATAGTCTCCTTTTACTTATTATTTTTTTATATAGATGAATGGTGGATGACATATGGAACCAGCGCTCCAAATCTACAACAGTTGGCTATACGAGTGTTAAGTCAAACTTGTAGTTCTTCGGGATGTGAGAGAAATTGGAGTATGTTTGAACATATTCATTCCAAGAAGAGAAATAGATTGGAGCACCAAAGGCTTAATGACCTTGTTTACGTCCACTGCAATCTAAGATTGAAACAAAAGTATTTTTCTTTTCTCTAATTCCTTAAATATTATTTTATCTTGTTTAGTAATATTATTAATACTTATATTGTGTTTATCTTCACTTTTAATATATAGGAATTATTGGAAAGGACGAAATTATGATCCAATTAATGTTGAGACAATTTGTGACATTGAAAATTGGGTAGTTGAAGATGACCCGTCAATCTTGACAGCTGAAGAAGCAGAGAGTTTTCACCAAGCTCTATCAACTATAACCATGCAAGATATTTTAGATGATGGTAATTAATGATTGATTATTTAGTGATAAATATTATTTAAAATAAAGTTTTGTTTAACACATAATATTTATTTATTAATTGTGTTTGAAATGTAGATGTCATAAATGTTAATGATATTGAAGATGATTGTGACGATGAAGTTTCAAAGGAGCATGCAGATGATTTATTAGGTGTTGACGAGATTGGCTCAATTCCATCGACATTTGATCCAAATTTTGCTTCTATGGACACAGAAGAACTTAATGTGTTCATTCAACAAAAATGAATATGTTGTTGATTTAGAATTTATGTGGTTGGATGTTTTGTTTTAAATATTTTAGAATTTATGTGGTTGGATGTTTTGTTTTAAATATTTTAGAATTTATATTTTGTTTGTGTTTTGGATATTGAATTATATTTATGTTGTTGGTTTATAATTTAAATTTGGTTTATGTAAGTGTTGCATTGTAACTAGTTATGTGTTTTTTTTATAGGTTTTTTTTTTGGGTTGACCCGGGTCAACCCATCTGACCCGTGACCCGATCACTTGACCGGGTCGATGACCGGGTCGGGTTTCAAAACTATGCATATTATGTTCTTTTATTTATGAAAGGAAGCAGATGTTCTCATAGGTTGAGGTATAAAAGATACATAAAACTAATATGTAGGTGCTTGTCATAAAACATGTACACTAAACTGACCAGCATGAGAATTCTATATGTCTATGGATAGGCTCACATGATGGTTATGTAAGCGATCCTTATACTTGAGATCACTAGGTTATCTTATATAGATAATATTATACTTTGATCCTGTTACATATTATCTTAATCAAAGTAACAAAAAGGCAAACATTGAGTATAACATAAACTATATGAAGGTATTTGAGTGATCAAGAGATAATTCATCACCCAAAAAAAATAGAAAAAATATTATATTTTTTCTCAAATAGTATTGACTAAGAAATCCTTGACCAAGGTTGAATGAAATTTAAAAAGAGTTTCAAATCTTATTCAAATTATCAAAGACTATTGTGTTTAGAACAAATATTATTTAACATGGCAGATATACTACATGCTTTATTGTTAAATCGAAACATTATTGATGAAAAGATATTAATTACACTAAGAAACCGGTCACTGAAAAGTTAAGTCAAACCACTAAAAACTTTTCTAATATTTTAGGGATCATGACACATTGTTAGATGTTGTACTTGATCTTCAAATATAAATTAATTAATTATTGAATTGATAATAAATTAAATTGTTTAATTTATTTAATTCTATTTAATTATAAATATAATTTATATTTGAGCCAACATATTAGGAACCTAATCGGTCACATATATTAAGAACCATTAGTCAAAAATTAAACTAAGATGATTTAATTAAGTATGACTTGGTTCGCATATATTTTAGAAATTAAGAACTAGAATATAATTAATACAAAGATTATATTTCTAGACCTAGAAAAATCAAGTAAGGACTTGATTCAGTTAATTTCTAAAATTGTCTTGAATTAATATATGAATATTATTCAAGGGGCAAATTGATATTTTGCTAATTTATAGGGTTTTTTAGACTTATAAATAGTAAGTCATACCTCTAATTTTTTTATGGTTATCTATTAAACAGAAAAACTACGTAAGTCACATAATAAAAAGATAGTACTCTAGGCATAGAAATCATTCTCTTCTAAATAGAGATTTAGAAGATTTCTCACCAGTGATTCGTGTGGATTACCGTTGGAGGCCGAACAATTGAATGGCTTGTGCTTTGCGACAACCCAACCTTTAAAGAATTATTCAAAGCCGAAAAAGATCAGATCTTCAGGTAATTAATCCCTAAACAACTCTAGATGTGTTTAACGTGATCCTAGAGAGTTCCGAATAATTTGTTTTATTATTTCCATTACGTGTATGATATTCAGGAATCTAACATCTAATATTTGATTAATCAAGTTTGAATTGATTGTAAATAAGTTTTAGAAATTTAGAACTATAATGTAATTTATACAGGGAATTACAGTTCTAGACCTACAAAATTCAAGTAGAGACTTGATTTAATAAATTTCTAAAATTATCCTAAAATAATATATGTAATATTATTTAGGGGAAAAATGAATATTTCACCATTTGTAGGTGATATTATTCAGGAGGCAAATTGATATTCACCATTTATAGGGTTTTAAGGTTTTCCTATAAATAGAATGTTATGCCTCTTATTTTGTTTTTTGTAGTAAATGGTATACATAAGTTACATAACACTTGAAAAACACAAAAAAAGAGCTAACACTCAAAGGCATAGCAATTCCTCTCTCGTAAAAGGGTTTAAGATATTTCTCACTAATGGTTCGTGTGGATTACCATTAGAAGCTGGACACTTGGACGATTTGTGGTTTGCGACAACCCGACTTTGAAGCAGTTATTCAAAGCCATAAAAAATCTAATCTTCAGGTAATCTTCTTATAAACCCTAAACAACTTTAGATTTGTCTAACGAGATCTTGGAACTCCAGAAAAAAATTTTAAATTTATCGTTTTCACTACGTATATATCTTTTAGGAAACTCAACAATCTAAAGGTCATAAATAATGTGATCTAGTGGAGCATGTCTAGAAAGTTGTTATGTCATGATTAGTTGACCCATTAGACTTGGGTCTTACTGGGTAGCAGGACCAATGCTAGGGGCTCTTTTTGGAAGTGTTTTGGGCCTGACATGGCTGCCAGACCCAACAACATTAGATCCAGCTGCCAAGCCAACCCCAATAGCTTTTGGCAGAGGAGGCAATACACCTAGCCATAATTCTTGCCAAAAAAACACAGTAAAGGAAAGCCCCCCTTGGAGTTGCAGCCAAGCGTGCAGGTCTACCCCCAGTGCCCAAGCCTAGGCAGACCCCGCGTTGGGTGTCTGCAACATAATAATAATAAAAAAAAAATTATGATATTAATAAAATTATTTTTTATATTAATAATTTTAATTATAGTAAAATAATAATATTCATAACACAAATAATACTATTTGTAATATTAATACTTTTAATTGTACAAAAAATAATAATATTTAGAACTCAAATAATACTATTTTTAATATTAATAGTTTTAATTATAATAAAAAATAAATATTTATAATACAAATAATAATACTTTTAATAATAATAAAATATTTATAAGACAAATAATAATATTTTTAATATTAATAATAATGTAATTCAAAATATTTATAATACAAATAATAATATATTTAGGTATAGCTACGCTGCGAGACCTAAGGATATTGGATCCTTAGACCCGATGCAGGACCCAAGGCCAATTGTTTATGTGTCTGAAGTACCCAAGAGAATTATAATAAAAATAATAATATTTCTAACACAAATAATAATATTTTTTTATATTAACATTTAGAATTATAATAAAAATAATAATATTTATAACACAAATAATTAAATTAATAATTTCAAGAATATTTATAATACAAATTATAATATTTTTTATATTAATACTTTGAATAATAATAATTATTATTATATTTATAATACAAATAATAATATTTTTTTATATGAATACTTTGAATTATAAAAAAAATAATAATATTTATAACACAAATAATAATATTTTTTATATGAATACTTTGAATTATAAAAAAAAATATTTACAACACAACCCAAGAACCAAGACAATTAGGTCCTGACTCTGGACCCAATGCTCTTGGTTCCTACGTCGGGATCTATTTTGCATGGGTCCTATGTTAGGGCCCAAGAGAAATGGATCCTGACGCAGGACCCAAGAGCATTGGGTCCTGACACAGGACCCAAGGTCAATTGGTTCAGCACCCAAGAGAATTATAATAAAAAAAAATAATATTTATACCAAAAATAATAATATTTTTTATATTAACACTATGAATTATAATAATAATAATAATAATAATAATAATAATAATAATAATAATAATAATATTTATAACACAAATAATTATATTTAGAAACCCAAGAATATTTCTAACACAAATAATAATATTTTTTAGATGAATATTTAGAATTATAATAAAAATAATAATATTTATAACACAACCCAAGAACCAATAACATTAGGTTCTGACTCTGGACCCAATGCTCATGGTTCCTGCATCAGGACCTATTTCGCATGGGTCCTGCGTGAGGACCCAAAAGAAATGGGTACTGCCGCAGGACCTAAAAGCGTTGGGTCCTGACACAGGACCCAAGAGACATGGGTCCTAACGATGGACCCAAGAGCATTGGGTCCTGATGCCGGACCCAACAGAATTAGGTCCTGACACAGGACCCGAGACCAATTGGTTCAGCACCCAAGAGAAATTTATACCAAAAATAATAATATTTATAACACAAATAATTATATTAAGAATTCCAAGAATATTTAAAACACAAATAATAATATTTTTTATATTAATACTTTGAATTATAATAAAAATAATAATATTGTAAAAAAATAATAAAATATTTAATATGAATACTCTGAATTATAAGAAAAATAATTATATTTATAACTAAAATAATTATATTTAGAAATCCAACAATATTTCTAACACAAATAATAATATTTTTTAGATGAATATTTAGAATTATAATAAAAATAATAATATTTATAACACAAATAATTATATTTAGAAACTCAAGAATATTTCTAAGACAAATAATAATATCTTTTATATTAATACTTTGAATTATAATAAAAACAATAATATTATAACACAAATAATAATATCTTTGATATGAATACTTTGAATTATAAGAAAAATAATAATATTTATAACACAAATAATTATATTAGGAAACCCAAGAATATTTATAACACAAAAAATAATATCTTTGATATGAATACTTTGAATTATAAGAAAAATAATAAGATTTATAACACAAATAATTATATTAAGAAACCCAAGAATATTTATAACACAAAAAATAATATCTTTGATATGAATACTTTGAATTATAAGAAAAATAATAATATTTATAACACAAATAATTATATTAAGAAACCCAAGAATATTTATAACACAAATTATAATATTTTTTATATTAATACTTAGAATTATAATAAAAATAATAATATGTATAACACAAATAATAATATTTTTTATACTAATACTTTGAAATATATATATATATATATATAAAATATTTATAACACAACCCAAGACCCAAGAGAAATGGGTCCTGCCGCAGGACCCAAGTGAAAAACATTAATATTTTTTAGATTAATACTCTTAATTATAGTAAAAATAATATTATTGATAACACCAAAAATAATAATATTTTTTATATTAAAAATTTTAATTTTAGTAAAAATAATATTATTTATAAAATAAATAATACTATTTTTAATATTAATACTATTAATTATAATAAAAATAATAATATTTATAACACAAATAATACTAGTTTTTTATATTAATTATAGTAAAAATAATATTATTTATAATACAAATAATAATATTTTTAGTTTTAATACTTTTAATTATAATAAAAAAAATATTATTTATAAGACAAATAATAAAATTTTTAATATTAATAATAATAAAATTTATAATATTTATAATACACATAATAGTATCTTTGGGTATGGCTACGCTGCGAGACCAAAGGATATTGGGTCTCGTTGTCAGCCAGACCCAAGATCAGTGGGTCTAGGTGGGCAGACAGACCTATCCCCCTTTTTGAAGTGTTGTAAGTCTGGATCAACACTATTGATGGCTCCTTTTAGAAGTGTTTTGGGCATGGCTGTCATGCCAGCTCCAATAGCTTTTGACAGAAAAGGCAATACCCCCAGCCGTAATTCTTGCCAAACAACACAGCAGAGAAACACCTCCCCTGGGGCTGCAGCCAGGCACGCGGCTCTGCCCCTAGCGCCCAAGACTAGGCAGACCCTGCGCCAGGTGTCTGCTGCCTAGGGTCATGGCTAAGTGCGCGTGGCCGGCCCCAACACCCATGCTTGTCAGCCCTAGCGCCTGGTGTCGACATTTTGAGCTAATTAATTATAATTAATTAATACTTTTAATTACAATAAAGATCACAATATTTAAAATACAAATAATAATATTCATCATATTAATAATAATATTAAACTTGCGTGACTAAAGTTTATACAGTAATAATATTTTTTTTTAAATATTAACAATAATAATAATAATAATAGTTTTTACTATATTTTGTTTTTCAATTTTCTTCTATTCTTAATATCAATACTTTTAATTACAATAAAGATAATAATATTTAGAATACAAATAATAATATTTACCATATTAATAAAAATATTAAACTTGTCTGGCCAAAGTTTTTACAGTAATATTGTTTTTTGAAAAAATCATTAGAAATAATAATAATAATAATAATAATTGTTATTATTTTTTTTCATGTTCCTTCTCTGCAAGGTCTGCTGATCCAACCGCGCGTTCCTATAAACCCAAGGGCGGTCAGAACAGACCTCGGCGGCCGGGTCTGCACCCAGCGCGCGGGTCTGTAGACCCGCTCGTCCTGGGGCTGCAGCCATGCATGCGGGTCCACCCCGAGCACCCAAGGCTGGGCAGACCCTGCACCAGGTGTCTGCACGGCCAGCCCCAGCACCAAGTGGCTACAGCCAGGCGTGTGTGGCCTGGCCAACGTCCAGGCCTAGCAACCAAGCGTCAGGTGTCTGCAGCCCCAGGAAGTGTACCTCCAGCCAGGCGTCTCTGGCCTATAGTCTCACCATGCCCCCACGAAACAATGCAGTCCACAGTAAAAATACTCATATCCTACGATAATTTCACTATGGTGTCAAATAGTATAATTCACAGCAAAAAAAACTCACAATTGATATTGCTATAATAAAACACTAATTTCTTGTGGTCATAGTTAATATGAAAAAGTTTGCTCAATTCTTGTTAACAGCCCTTTAGTTATTAGAAATAAAAAATCACATCACAAGGGGCAAATCTTACAGTTTAATTGAAAACAGAATGATGGGTTTGTAGTAATTTATTTGGGGCACAATGAGTGAAAGACAACACAAAATAATAAATGCAGATTTAACGGAATGAAATCTAGGACATGGTGGTGGCTGTGGCAAGCTTGGCTCTGAGGTCTTTTCTTAGAATCTTTCCAGCAGCCGATTTGGGAATAGAATGAACGAAGAACACCTTGTGCAGTTTCTTGTAGAACACCACCTGTTTAGAACAAAATGTAAGAGTATGTATGATCTTAGCTTCCAATGGACGTGGAAGCTTTTCTTTTTCTTTGTTGTTCTTAATAAGCATTGAAACCCTTATTAGGATTGTTTAGAAAAGGTATCTTTTTTGACATTGAAAGAGCTAGTATATATATATTGAAGTTGCACGAGCACCTGCTTTGCAATGTAGTCTTTTACAGCCTCTTCATTAAGGTCAAGATCATTTGAGCGGACCACAAACGCGACAGGAACTTCACCAGCAACCTCATCTTTTTGCCTGTTGTTTCCATTCAAGTTATTTCGGCTTTGAGACAGAAAACATGATTAAAATAAAAGAAACACCAGCTCTCTAGCTTTAGGGGCCTTAGAATACAATGATAGAACAACACCTTCCTTTCCTAATCTGATTGAACAAGAATGTTATTAAGAGAAATGATACAGATATGATGATGAGTTTGATTGTACTTACGGAACAACAGCCGCATCCGCAATTGATGGGTGGTTTACAAGGAGAGCCTCAAGCTCCGCGGGCGGCACCTGACCATAGAGCATGGAACATGCTTGTTAAATTGTCAGTGAGGTACGGTACAATACATGCATAGACATGAAAGGAAATAGGTCCAATGTCAGACATGCCTGGAAGCCTTTGAATTTTATGATTTCCTTCACTCTATCAACAATGAAAATCTCGTCGTCGTCGTCGACATAACCTATATCTCCAGTGTGGAGCCAACCCTCAACGTCTATGATGTTTGCCGTGGCTTCCGCGTCATTCAAATATCCTGTTTGGGCTTAGGCTATTAAGGGATAATAACTTTGGAACTCTCGCATGATTAACCTCAGAAAAACAAAAACATTTTCAAGGAGCACCCTTTGCAGAGAATAGATTATAGATATACTGTAGATGGTACTATGACATAGCCTCTCCTACAAAAGAATGATATAATTAATTATGTTTTTGGCATATCAAGCTGAGTGTGGAGAAATTACCGAACCTTTCATGATTTGAGATCCACGGATGCAGATTTCACCAGGTTGGTTGCGACCAAGAGAGCTACCGGTCTCAGGGTCAATGACCTTGAGCTCTGCGTTTCTAACCACCGTTCCACATGATCCAGACTTGGTGGGTAAAGGTTGCTTTGAGAAGGCTAAGCACATTGATAGCACTGGCCCCGCCTCTGTCATCCCATAACCCTGTTCATGTCGAAGCCATCATCAACAGTTTCCTTCCTTACTTTGTATGCATATATACGAGAAATGGTTCGTCTACGGTATTAATATTTTTTATTTCCTTAATAAAGTCTATATTTATGGTTCGTAAATCTCAGTTAGTTTAAATAAAAATGACTTACTAGCAAAGATATATATAATAAAGTTAGGATTTGTCTCGTAATTATTAAATCCATGCCACCATCAGCAACGGGCACCTAGAGTGCCCTAGCTAGGTGGTCGTCGTCGTAACGGGCGGCGCAAATGGTTTGTCGCTTGTGCCCATTGCATTTCGTGCCCGACCAGACTCGTGCGTATAATTCCCAACCATATCCATAGATCCTTGGCCTTCCTACCACACAGATAGCTTTCACTATCGCATGCTTCTAAAACAATGTTTAACCACTGTGATAGCTTCATTAATGGATCAAATCCTGCCACCTCCAATGCCTTTAATTGCAATACAATAACATTTAACTCCTCATTGGATCGGATATCGGATCTAAGATCTCCGGTTCCGGTCATCATCAAGAGACCAGTACTTGTTAAATTATTGGTTATTCAAATATTTATATGTTCTTTTTATTACATGTAAACATTTATTTTTCAATAGTACTGTGTGATATGTCTACCTAAATATAGTACCATAAGAAATTCGTTCTTAACCTTAATTTTATTTTTAATTCGATTTAAGTATATATCTGACGTTGCTTTCATCTACAACATCGATCGTACATCCATTTTCATTAAGTTTTATTTTCTTTTCTTTTAATTTTATTTCAACAGTCAGATTTCGTGAATACAATAGTTTTTGTTTTTTATTAATATAGAATTTTGAAAATTAAATCGATATGTTAATTTGTGATTATTTTTTTTAATAATTTTGATGTGTTAATAGTTAAAAAAATTAAAAATGATTTTAATATATTTTTAAAATAAAATTTCTTAAAAAAATAAAAAATAAACAAACTATGAATCAGAGTAAATGGAGCCTAAAACAGCTCAAGTATCGTAAGATTTGTCCAACACACAAAAATAGTGATTCTCTTCTACCTTTCCCATATATATATTTAGCAAAACGAAAACGCACACACCACCCTCACTATTACGCATGTCATGTATATATGTTCATGAAAACTTTTATTAATTAATTAGTGGCAAGGTAACTAACGCTAACCTGTCCCAGGATGGCCTGTGGAACCCTGCTCCTGAGGGCCTCCTCGAGCTCCTTCCCCAGTGGCGCAGCCCCTGAGAGGACTACCCTGATCGAACTCAAGTCGAAGTTCGCCACCATTGGGTTCTTGGCCAACGCCAGCACCAGTGGTGGCACCACAGCCGCAACCGAAACATTGTGTTTCTGAATGAGCTCTAGCAGTGATCCGATCTCAAACTTTTGCATTAACAGTACAGCAGAACCGGCTCTCAACGAGCATAACAACACGCTGTTCAATGAAAAGATGTGAAACAAAGGTAAAACGCATAAAACGACATCATCTTGTTTCAAGTATAAATTTGGGATCTCTCCATCAACTTGTTGAGCCACACTTGTTATCAAGCTCTTGTGAGTCAGTATCACTCCTTTTGGGAGCCCTGTTGTCCCTGAAGAGAATGGTAATGCCACAGGATCATCCGGATGGATTGAAACTGTTGGCATTTCACTCTCGTTAGCCTCAACAAGCACATTGAAATGTAGACAGTTCTCTGGTGGGTCATCAATGGTGATTACTATGAAATCTTCCTCCGGTTTTTGGTTGTTTTCATGGCAATCACTATCTCTTAGCTTGTTCACATGTTGAGACTGGGTGATAATCAGTTTCGCACGAGAAGCAGAGAATTGCTTGAATATTTCACCTGGAGTGTAGAAAGGGTTCACAGTGGTGGTGACTGCACCAATCATGGAAGCACCCATGAAGGAGAAGACGAATTCTGGGCAGTTTTGGAGCAGGGTCATGATTACATCGCCTTTCTTGATGCCCAAATTGGATAACCCAGCAGCGACCTTTCGAGATATTAGGTGAGTTTCGGCAAAAGAGTAGGTTTTTCCCGTGGAACCTGAAATCAAGCATGGCCTATCTGAGAAATCAGAGAGGTTTTCAAAGCAGTATGCGTGCAGAGGGAGGTGGTTCGAGATGGTTATATCTGGTAGTTTTGATCTGAAAATATGATCAGTTTCATGAGAGGATGGTGCGTTTTGGTTTTGTGGGGGGGAGAGTTCCGGTTTCGGGGGCTCAACCGTGGCCACGGACATCATGTTTCTTGAGATGAAAGGGAGTTTCTTTGTGTGATATATGTATCTAACGCTCAGAATGTATACTCAACCAATCCCAATTCTGGATGGTGTTAATCGACCGGTGTGTATGCGTGTACGAGGAGAGAGCCAGTCGAGCAAAGTGTAATAAATATAGGAGCAGAGAAAGTTTGGTGAAAGTAGTGGTGAGAGACTGGTAGCTAAGCTGGCAAATTGAAGATGAGGTGAGTAGGAAGGGAAGTAGGGAATCAAAGCATGCCCATCTCACATTCAAGAAACCAAACCCTTTGGCTCATGCAGTTCCCATCAAAGCCCAAGCTCTCACCTACCCCCAAGAGTCCATGGCAGCGATTGGTTGACAAGTGTAAATAAACGACACTCACAACAGCTTATGTGGCAGACAAAGTCTTTTATGAGATGACACTAGGAACTTAGTGCATGGCAAATTTACTCTTTCATAGTTATCATAATAATTATCCATATCTTTCGCAATAATTTTTATTGTTGTGTTTCGTTACCGTTAATAAATAAAAAAAGTCAAAGAAAATTACGATAGAAGGGATGAAAAAGAATAGGAAATATAGTTGGGTTTCACAAAAGTCTTTAGTACTTGTTTAGTTAGTCAAGGGATTACAATCTAATGTTAACTTGATTAATACAGACCCAACCTAATTTAAATAGGTGAGTTTATTTGGATTATTCTATTGGATACTAGATACGATATGAATTTTATAAAACCTAACTTGAAATCTACTTAAACCTAACTCTATATATATATATATATATATATATATATATATATATATATATACACTTCAAATATACATATTAATTATTTTATTTTTTGTTGAATAAATAATAGTCAGATGAATACTCATATGGATACCCGAAACCCAATGAATATTTTATAAATATCTAAATTTTTTATCCAATAAAAAATAAGTAGGGTATAGATATTAAGATAGTTTAGTTGATATCATTTGATATATAATCCAATTCACGGGTATCTATGACCATCCCTAGTTTAGTTAATGAGGGATAAAATAAAATTGTCATAATTTATTTTTTGAATTTTCAAAAAAATAATAAATAATAAAAATAACTGATAAAAATGAATTAATGAAAAATAATTTGAGAATTGGTTTAAGACAACACAAATTGAAAGTTTAAAGACTAATAAGGATGAAACTATAAATTTGAAAGTCAATTTTGGTAGAAATTGAAAGAATTGTTAAGTTTAGGGACTTAATTAAACCTTGAATTGGTTTAATAAATGAAATTAGAAACTTAATTGAAGAATTGATATATTTGGGGACTTAATTGAACTTGAAATTAGTTTAATTAATGAAATTAAAGGCTTAATTGAAGAAATACCAAAGTTTGACGCTGATTCGAGGCAAAATTGCAAGAAATTAGAGTCTAATGATCAAGGTGAAATGGCAACGGTACTGTAGGGAGTTTAATTGATTTTTCCAGGGTAATTTTGAAAGAATTAAAAGTTGAAGAATCAATTAAGGACTGAATTGAATAATTCAGAAATCAAGGATTGTTTTGTAAATGGCGCTAAAATCCAGGGGTCTAATTGCAATTAATCCAGGGGCAAAAAAAATTAAAAAAAAAAAAGAGATTTTCCATGAATAAGGGTCTAATTGCTAAATGTCATAACTTCAGGGGGCAAATTGAAATTAGCCAAGAATCTACCATAACATTTGCTCTTCTAGGATGTTATTCGATCATACAATCATAATCTTTAATCAATTTCACCCACCGTCTTTGCTGCATGTTCAAGTCCTTCTATGTCATCAAGTATCTCAAACTCTTGTGATTCATAAAAATTTGGACTTGAAACCATATAGATATTGCCTCCATATTCTTAAAGCAAAAACCACAATGGCTAACTCGAGATCATGCACTAGGTAATTGACTTCGTGAAGCTTTAACTATCTTGATGTATAATCAATCACCCTCATCAATATGCATTCAAGACAGAGTGCATGTTTATTAGTTTTTCACATATAGTTTGGGTTGAGTCAAAGTTTAAATTATAAGTTGATGAAATGTTAAAATAAGTGAAATAAATTTTTATTAAGTTTCATTTATGATTGAGACAATGTGTCTTAATTGAAACTTATCTTAGAAATTAACAATATTAAACTATCAATCTAATATTTATGCATTAATTGTAATGGTTCTTAATTTTTTAAACTAATTTATCATAACTTACATTGGTTACATATTGAATAATTTTTTTTGTTTATTATGGACAAATTAATTAGGTTTATTATATAATGAAGAGTGAATTTGCTTAATACTTAGCTTTCTTTAAATGAAGAACTAAGAATAATTTTAAAAGAAAAATAAAAAATGGTTCTATCATTAATTTATGAAGATAATATGCATCGTTTATGACATGACAACCTTTGAATGATCTATGTTCATGTTATTAATACAATTATCATCGCTACCTAGATTTTGTAGGATTTTAATCTTATGTAGTTTTACACACACACACACATTATATTTGTTATTTTTATTTTAATGTTTAAACATGAGGATTATAAAATTTAATGGATTATTTGTGCAAGGTAAGGATTAATATTTTGTAGAAGTGGGTTTAATTAATACTAGAATGATCAATAAATAAGTTTTTCCAACACCATAAATGTATAAATATGACATTTTAATATAAATTTTACAAAACACAATGTAAGGGAAATGTAACAAAAACTCCTTTTGTGATTAAATTAGTGAACTCTTTTTAGCTACAAAGATTTTCATCACTAAATATATGTTAAAAAATTATTTTCTTGTTACATCATGTAAGCATAAATTTAATGAAATCTAACAAAAAAAAATTATTTTTTTTTTTAAGTTAACATGTACAAATAAAAAAAATTAAAACTTGACACAACTAATATATCTAAAAGAAAACAAGACTCATACCACAACCATAGTTATCAAACCTGACCTGACCTGATGGGTTGATCTAGGACCCAAGCGATCTGGGGCTTTGGTTGGGTTTGTAGGCAAAACCTGGGCCTGCAATTAGCCACATGAAAACCTGGACAATCCAACATGACTCGGGTGAGATCTTTTTTTTTTAGATCTTTTTTTATCATGTTTTTTGTTTTCTATAATACACCAAAAAAAATAATTTATGAACATCTAGTCTTACATTTTTTATAACATGTCTTTTAACTTATCTATATGGAACAAATATTTATGAGATGGGTGTTTCTAAAAAACATAGAGTGCATTAGTGGTTTCAATTTAAGGGACAAAAATAAATTATTACTAAAAACAAAAGGCACAGGCATTGCCTCGCACACAGGGAAAATCAAAGGTTTTTCTATTACTCGGCCCAACCTTACGTGGGAAAACCTGTCACCCTTCTTTTGTTGGTTACTAACTCATATTAAAGTTCACTGTATAAACACTAGCAAAAAATTCTATTTTTTCAATGTGGGATTGGAAGTCCATTAATATATATATATATATATATATATATATATATATATATATATATATATATATATATATATTCATAAAGAGAAAGTTGTGTTTAAATTTTGATTTTAAAACTTCAACTTAAAAGGAGAAGATAATATATTTCCAACATGGGATAAAAAAAAACCTTTTAATAATCTTTTAAAATTCATTATTTACAACATATATGGTTGTTTATTAACTTTTTCATGTGAGATATTAAAAACTCAAATATTTTTTTAATATTCTCGAGTTGACCCGGGTCAATCTGTGTGCCTCAGGACCTAGCCTCTTGGTCGAGTCATCTTTTGGGTCGGGTTTACTAACTATAACCATAATCATTACACCGTTTCCAAGTATTTATAATTTTGTATAACATATAATACAATAAATTTTTTTCTCATCTACAAATTTGTTATGGTGACATAACTAGACTTTATAAAAATTGAGTTGTTTTTTTATATATACTAAAGAGGAGATCAGTTACTCAACATTTCTGTTAAATTAATCACATAAAAAACAACTAAAATGGAAAGCAAATTCATTGTATGGGCATATTTTCTCATTCACCGCTATAGTGAAATGACCTTTTGTCCTTCCCAAAAAAATTTCTTGCCTTTTAATTATGGGCATTTTTGTCTTTCTACATAGTAAATTAGTCATTATAGGTTTGTTTGAGGGTATTATCATCTTTTACATATATTAATGAATAGTTAAATGACCAAAAATCCCCCTAAATCAAAAGAACTAGTATTGTCGGGCAAGGGTATTTTTGCATATTCTTTTTTTATATATAGTAAAATTACGCACATGCCTTTAGATCCTAAAATTTAACATATGGAATCAGGGGTAATGGGGTCTTTTAGCCTTATGTATTTTTTTAATTATTGGTTTGGTCAAGGGTAATAACATCATTCAACATTTAATGAATTTTTTTTTTAATTTGAGAAGCCATGCATCTGCACGTGGGAGACGCCACGCTCTTTGAACGGTGGGTGCGGCATCTCCTAGTGGTGTAAAATATGCTTCCACTGTCTCATTTTATTCTTCTCCGTCTCCTCTTCCTTCTTGGATAGTGCATGCCAGCTTATAATGGTCAGTTTATCACTAGTTGGCTTTTTTTCTCTTCATTTCTCTCTCCTACCCAAAAAATAAGTTACGGTCCTTTTGTATTTTCTTAGACTTTTATTTGTTTTCAATTTAATACTTAAATTATAATTTATAATATATAAATTTCTTTTCAATTTGATTCTTTTTCTTTTGATTTCTTAATTTTTTTCCTTTGTTCTTTTATTAAAGTTTTTATGGTTTTCAATTTTATCCTTCAAATCAGGTTTATAATTTTTGCTTTTTCAATGATGATAAATTGTTATAATAGTAATAGTAATATTAATAGTAATTGATGTGATCCAACCCACATCAAATGATCTATTGGTAGTTCTAGTAGGCCCAATCACCAGGGCTAAAGCAAAAAAGTTCAAGGAAGCATTTAATAGGCTTTTATAAGATATATGGGCCAAGGTGAACTACAAAAAAACAACAACCCAAGAAGAACAAACCTTAATAAATTTGATTCATATTCAAGAAGTCTTTGAGGACCATGGCCCATGATAAGGGAGTGATTTTAGCATCAATGGGCTTTCTTGTCAAGTATTTTGTATTTCCTAATCCAATAAGAAAATCATGAATTTTTTGGGCAGAGAAAACCTAATCTATCAAAGAAATTTAATTGGAAGGAAAATCTTATTCTACCTTGGACACTAAAGGTGATGGCAAAATAGGATTATTGGAACAAGAAAATTTCCTAGTCTGTTCTTCAAAGAGAAGTGGTGGCACTATAGGATAAAAATTTCAGAATATTTATTTTTATTATTTCAAGTTAATTACTTAGTTTTTGGGTTATTTTAGGCCTAGTTTCAAATTGGGTCAAGTGAGCCTATTAAGTTATCTTAAGGGTTTATTTTCTATAAATACTCTTTTATAAGACTTATTTTTCATATTTAATTCACATTAATTTCTGCATAATGAAGCATAGAGAATAAGGACTTTTCTTGCTTGGTTCTTGATTGAACTATACTCTTCAAAGAATTGATCAATTTTTATTCTGATTTTATAATTCTTACGCTCATCTCAGGGTGAGGATGTTATGTGAGGGTGGTTATTATAGTTTTTGTGTCTTGGGGCAAATCATCCATTATGTTAAGCTCAATTCTCAATCTTAAGCCAAATTAGAAAGATCTTGGATTTGCGAATTCAATTAAATTCTGATAAGGTTTGCATCAGTAATAGTAATAATTATGATGATAACAATAACAATAATAATAATAATAACAACAATAACAACAACAAATAATAATAACAACAACAACAACAATAATGAATTATATATGATGATGATGATAGTAATGATAAAAGTGATATTTCATCATTCAATGCTAGATTTGTTATGAATTGAGTTTTACCATTTTTTCATGTATGGTTCTTCCGGTCTAATGATAAGAGTTACAGGTTTGAAAAGTTGATGTAGTTTGGCATCCTTTTTTTTTTTTTTTTTTTGCTTTATTATTCGATTTCATGTTAAACATTAGTTTTTTAAAATAAAAAAAGCTTTGTGGTTTTCTTAAATTTATTTTATATGGGGTTAACTCAATCTCATAACCTGGATAACAAGTTTTACGAGTTAACACGAGTTGGTTTGTTCCTTATTACCCAACTTACATATCTATCACTTGACCTTGGATTAGCACGATCCTAATTTGAATGTTATTTTTTTTATCCCATTATATAATTTTTAAGGTTATTTTTTGAAGTTATCATGATTTTTTTTTTGATTTTATTTGTTCAGTATAGTTGTTTTATTTTCATCTAATTAAAATGAAACAATCTTAACCCTAAGGGGTGTAGCTCAATTGGTTAGGTTCTGTGTTTGCTCTCCAGAGGTCACAAGTTCGAGTCTCACAAACATCAAGGTCACTAGAGGCTTGCATGGTAATTAACTTCAGTGCATGTGGGATTAGTCGAGGTGTGCACAAGCTGGCCGAATACTCATGTTAAACTAAAAAAAATGAAACAAACTTGGTGTAACATGACGCACATATTTAATTGTCGGGTCCTAAACGGTATGGACTAACCAGCATTATTTGTCAAAGGAAAATTCTATGGTGCAGTCAATTGGCCAATAGAAGAACAAAGATAGTGTTCACCCAATAAAAAGAAGAAACATTGCACTTGGAATTTTCTTCCAGGCTTGCTATCTTGTAATGATAGGAGAAAAATAGATTGACTATTTTTATAGAATAATTCATTAAAAAAAATATTCTGCATGTGACCCGTTGTGTACACTTCTCCAAATCCTTTAATTCTGTCCCACTGTATAGAGAACCCGAGCATTTAACACCAAAATAGAAGTCGCCATGAATTTTAATAAACCTCCAAGAGAGAGACTTTCTAGTTGGGAAGAGCCTGAATGTTTTGGGATGTGCTCTTGGTCTGTCGGCGCAGCAGCCCCAGGAGGAGGAGCTGATGATGGAAATGATGGAATATCTGGTAATGGGAGTGATGGGCTTGGTGGTGTGGCCACAATAGCAGGACTTGTGCTGTTGGAGCAAGCAGGTAAAGGATGCCTATCCGTATCTACTAGCAGCACCCCATCGATGCCATGGCATCTAATTGAAGACCCTGCAGTGCATAGATCTGGGCTAGAGATCTTGACATTGTTGAGAAAGAAACTCTTCCTTCCCTCGTTGGAAATGTTAAGCATATAATCGGGATCAGAACTGGGAATCAGCGAGCCTGGTGGAATATGTCGCAGGTGATCAAAGAGCAAGGGTGATGGGATTGAATGGTGAAGCAAAAAATCAGAAACAGCGTTTTGATGCATCCTGATTTTAGACAATAAACGATCCTTGGGCATCAAGAAAGTGACATTCCCCTGAAATTTCTGATCAAGTGGGGCCATGTTAATGAGCATGACAAAACTGAAGTAGTTGGCTCTTGCCATCTCGTCAGAGGCAACGACAAGGTCTTGGCTTCTTGAAGGAATGTCCGTTGGGCTAGTTGCACAGACGAGTACTTTGATCATGAGAAGCACTAACAAGGTCGTGAAAGCTTCCATGGCAGTTGCTTTTGGGTGAAAGAAGGTGAAGAGAGATCTGTCTTCGGGTCTGTTCAATGAAGAAATTATGTAATGATGTTTAGAGATGTAATTAAACATGTTGATGTTAGGTTTGAACATGCATATGTGCTGTTTCAACAACTCATCACTTCACATTTCCTGCATGTTCAGCTTCAGCAATTCTTTTCAAGGGAAGATTTACGTGTTGCAGTAAGGTTAATTACAGCTATTTTTAATTTGCTCGTAGATTTCGTTATATATAGGAAGAGCAAAGCAACTCATCACTCATTAAAAATTAAAAAGAAAAAAAAAAGAAAGTAAGTCAGCATATTTAGCCTAAGAAAAAACATAGTGTTTTGACATTAAAAAGGAGAGAGTTTGGGCATAAAATAAATAAATAAAGGTCAGCGAGTGCTCAGTGGTAAATAGTATTGGAAAAATTGGTTTTAGATATAGTTATCGGATACATTTGAGAACTAATTAAAAATAAGATATATACACCTTTTTCTTCTTCTTTTTTTTGTTAAAACTTCGTTAAAAAATACTCTCAAATTTGATTACAATAACATGGGATATTGAAATGTTTAAATTCCGTTGTGGTCAAAGAATCGTCAATGATGAAGTTGGTGATAGGTTTCTGAATATTATTATACAGTATAAATGATAATAAAAAATTATTTGAAAGTCCCTAAAATTATATTAGATAAATCTAGAGTTATTTAGAGATTTATTACTTGAAGATCTTTCTTCAGCTTTGAATAATTCTTTAAAAGACTGGGTTGTCGCAAATCATAAATTATCTAATTGTCTGGCCCCAATGGTAATCCATACAAATCACTAGTAAGAAATCTCTTAAATTATTTTTTAGAAGAGAGAGATTGTTATGTCTAGAGTGTTAACTCTCTATTATGTGACTTGCGTAATTTTATGTCTAACAGACAATAATTTTTTTAAAATAAGAGGCATAGCTTACTATTTATAGAGAAATCTAAAAAACACTATAAATTAGCAAGATATCAATTTCTCCCTTAAATAATATTTATATATTAATTTAAGATAATTTTAGAAATTAACTCAATCAAGTCCTTATTTGATTTTTCTAAGTTTAGAAATATAATTCACGTACTAAATATATTCTAGTCTTTAATTTCTAAAATATATTTTAATCAAGTCATACTTAATTAAATGATCCTAGTTTAATTTCTAACTAATGGTTCTTAATGTGTGTGACCGTTCCTAATATGTTGGCCCAAATATAAATTATAATTATAATTAAATAAGATTAAATAAATTAAACAATTTAATTTATTATCAATTTAAAAATTGATTAATTTGTAATTGAAGATGAGATGCATCGCCTAGTAACGTGTCATGATCCTCCAAATATTAGAAAAGTCATTAGTGGTTTGACCGGTTTCTCAGTGTAATTAATATACTTTCATCAATAATATCTCGATTTAACATTAAAACATGGATTATGTCGGCCATGTTAAATCATGTTTGTTCTTTACATAATAGTTATTGATCGTTTGAATAATATTTTAAACCTTTTTTAAATTTCATTCCACCTTAGTCAAGGATTTCTCAGTCAATATTATTTAAGAATAGATGAAAACATTTTTTCTAATTCACCTAGGGTGATGAATCCTCGCTTAAGTATCTTCATATAGTTCATGATATATCAAATGTCTGTCATTTCGTTGCCTCGATTAAGATAACATGTAACAGGATCAAAACATACATTCTCTATATAAGATCACTTAGTGATCCCAAGTCTATGGATCACTTACACAATCGTCATGAGTCTTTCCATAGACATAGGTAAACTCTTCATATAAAATTCTCATGCGGGTCAATTCAATGTATATATCTTATGACAAGCACCTACATATTAGTTTTAGGTATCTCTTATACCTCTGCTTATAAGAACAGTTGCTTCCTTTCATAAAGGAAAGAACATAATATGTATCAGACTCTACGACTCTAATAATGTTCGGTATTTAAGAAAGCATCGACTAGAAACATTTTAGGAACAATGTTTTGATGCAATAAAAATCTCATAATTTTAACAACTTTATAATTTTATTTGTAAAATATTTTTATCTCATGAACTTTATTTTTACTCTAGATTCATTAATCTAATATTATATGAATAATAAAGATAATTTAAGCCTTTATTAATAATAAATATGTATTTACATGAATATAATAATATCATATGTAACTAACCAATTGGTTATAGGGCATATTCATCTAACATTTAGGCATAGCAATCCCTTTCAACTAAATAAAAATTTAGGAGATTTTTCACTGGTAGTCTATGTGGATTTCTATTGTATGCTGGATAATTGGATGGCTTGTGGTTTGCAACAACTCAGCCATTAAAGTATTATTCAAAGCCGGAGAATCTTCAGGTAATAAATCTCTAAACAAATCTAAATCTATCTAACAAGATCCTAAAAACTCCAGAATAATTTTGTTTTATTATTTTAAATAATATTCAAGAACCCAACATATCCATCATTAACAATAATTGTGATGGATGATCACTCCATCACTATCAAACTTTCCTAACCTTCCATTCCCATGACATCTCTTCCAATATCCTTGATCTTCTGCCTCCCTTTACCTATAATATCTACACTCTTTTAAAAAATAACTTTGGCAATAATGTCACTAACGTTTCATTATGAGATTAGGGGACCACTACCACTGCTCCACACTCACGAGCTTCATTTTTTAGTACCAACGTAGCCTAACTATCATTGATACGCCTAAACCCTCACTGCCCATGCCCCACCGCCTTAGCTAACAACTCTTAAAGTATGGCTTTTCTTATAGTTTATAAGACACAGTGAAGCAATGCCTATCTATTTTCACTGAGAATTTGTGTTGTGTCTTGTAAGAATAAAGGGGGTTTTATCAATTATGTCAACAAACGGCTTAATAACGATGCATCTTCCTTGTTATGTCATCAGCTTGTTATAATATAGTTGACCATGCAAGATGAAAATCACTTGCGGATATTGTTTAACTTGTAATTAAAAGGAGAATCAATTTCAAATATCCGCAGTTCAATAAGGTCAAACAGTCCGATAACGTGCGATATAACAGCATCAGCACAGGGCCCCGCCCCGCCATAGCCATGAAGCGTTGGAATAAACAGGGCAATTTCCCTTAAAATTGATACACTTTACTATGTAACAAAAGAAGACAATGATCACAATCCTAATCATGACAATGATCACAATCCTAATCATCTACGTAAAGATGGGTCTCTGGTTTTAGTATTTCATGTAATGCATTGTCAAAAACAGTGCCAAGAAAACCAGTTACCCATCTTCTCAGTCCTTGTCTCCATTTTCACTAGAACTTTTGTGAAAGTAAACAGCCACTACACAAAATGTGTGCAAAAACATATCTAGCCTGTACTCCAGCAGAAAGATGTTTTGAAAAAAGAATTTAGTAAAGGAACGCAATTGAATAAATTAAACAAAAAAAGAAAGAAAAAGACCTATCAGGGAAACTGGAATGAGCCACCAATTTGGGTGGTGCCAGACGGGGGATTGATTGCCACCCAGAGGAGAGAGATGGTGATTGCAATAAGTCCTGACCACACAATAACAATGGTCGGTGTCCTTCCTCTTCTTCCCATAAGACCTTTAGCGAAAGGGTAGAGATGAGCCAGGACCCAGAAACTGAAGAAAACCCCACCCAGTAATCTACTCCACTGCGGTATAACACTGTAAATTGTTCGGCTAAATCCAACTGCTATTGCAATTAAGTTGACCATCATGATTGTAATAGGAGGTATCATCAGCGATGTCCATTTGACAACGTAGAGATCAGCAAACTCATCATCAACATCATCACCACCTGATTTTGAAGTCAAGGTGAAAGAAATTTCAATCCCTGCAATGACTTTCAACAATCCCTGAAGCACAGCAGCAAGGTGGGCACTGGTTCCTCCAATCAACCAAAACTGCTCATTCCTCCACCACTCCTCTAGGTCGATGCCAGACCATTTGATTTCAAGCACAGCAAGTAAACATAGAGTCAATGTGATGATTAGGAGATAAGCAAGAAAAGTGACATTAAGGGTCTGAACAATGAACTGGCCAGAGAATAGGGAAAGTGCAGGGAGGAAGCAGTACACAATCAGGAAGATCGAAGTGAAGGGATAGATGCCAACGTTCAGATATGCTATCCTCTGAAGAAATTTCATTCTACGGCTGGCTAAGAGGGCATTGTTGCGGGAAAAGAAAATTTCAACAGAACCAGTAGCCCACCTGAGAACTTGATGAAGCCTATCTGTGAGGTTAATTGGAGCAGTGCCACGGAAGGCATCACGCTTGGTAACACAATAAACTGATTTCCATCCCCTGTTGTGCATCCTATACCCAGTGACAACATCTTCAGTAACAGATCCATAAATCCACCCAACTCGATTTCCCCACTCAGTCTTGTCTTCATACCAGCAAGATATGACACTGATTGCCTCTGCAACAGTTGATGCATCAAGAAGCTCACGGGGAATAGTGAGAGCACCAGGTGGGCGTCCGTTCTTAACAGCTGGGTGATCTGCAAGAGGACGACCTTGAAACTCTGTCACTGGGATTGAGTCAATGAGGAATGTTGAGTTGCCAAACTTCTTAGGGAGCAGGGAGAGGTTCATCTCTTCATCATCATAATCACCCATTCTCAGAGCCCTGTTCTCTTCTGGAGTGTTCGCAGCTGAGGAATGTTTCTTGCGCCGGGCAAAGCAGCAGCTGCAGCAATCTGGGTGATCTTCTTTTGCCCGTGGTGGGTCAAAGCCATAAAGAGCAATCCTTCTAAAGAGGCAACCAGTTCCAACATAGACTGGACCCATTAGACCATCAAGGGCACGCATGTTCACATCAAAAAAAACAGTGTTGTGATTAGCATATCGATCAGAAGGGTCTATGCCCTCAAACCTCTGAGGGAACTGAACATAACAGAGGCGATCACCTCCTCGATCCATCATGAAACACATCCCTTCCCTCATTGCCTGGGAATTGTAAATATAGTGATCACAATCAAGATTAAGAATGAAAGGACCATTAGACATAATGGCTGAGGCTCGAACAAGTGCATTCATGGCCCCTGCCTTCTTGTTGTGATCATAGCCTGGACGCTTCTCACGAGAAACATAAACAAGCAATGGGAGACGTATATCAACATCAGTAAAGTCCATTATCTTAGTTTCATCAGAAGTTCCAAGTAGTGGCTCATCGCTGGGAGGTTTCAACATCACCTGCATCAAGTAAATTAAATAATCAGCCTCATATAGAAAGGCTGAATGTCACAACAGCTTTTAGAAAAGATGAAGAAAGTGAATCCTTGTAGCCCATCCCAACTAGTTTTACATAAAATTGAATTGATTTGTTCAATCAGCAATAACAATAAGAAAGTCTGTTGCAATTTCCAAATCCACACCCGCACATGGTTTAAAAATTAGTGTAATCATTCACATGGCTTGAACAATGATAAAAACAGTTTGTATCCAAACTAATACCTGTATTATACCAGCATGGTCACCCCTAGAGTGCTCAGGAGAAGGATTCAGCCAAGTCCCTGGCCAATGGGTACCATCTGCCATCCATGTAGCTTTTGGAATCTTTACACTCTCCACAGGTCCATCGTCCTTGTGCTGTTTCTGAAGTTTCATGGCCTTGATTTCCTCCCGAGCATGATAGGCATCAGATCGGCGGCGAATAGAATCAGGCAAGCTATTTATTCGAACCTTGAACTCATCATATTCACGCTTTACTCTTCGACGATCCTTGACAAAATCTTGCTTCACTTTGTTCTTGTAAGGATCCCTCTTCAAACTGAAGTAGGATTCTGGATTCCTGGGCTCAATATCATGTTTACGGCAGAAAGGAACCCATACATTTGCAAAACTCGCTGCTTCGGCCATGGCCTCAAATGTTAAAAGTGCACCTCCATCATCGGAAACATAACAAGAAAGCTTTTCAACTGGGTAATCAGCTGCTAGAATTGATAAGATGGTGTTTGCAGTGACAAGTGGCGGTTCTTTTTCTGGATCTGCAGTAGAGACAAAAACATCTACGCCAGGGAGATCAGATTTACCAGTGGGGTTGCTAGGGCTGGGTGTTTCAAATTTATCTTTCAACACATTCAGATCTGTAGCACGATTGATAGGGCATAGCTTTGGAAGTTGATCCAAAAGCCAAGAAAAAGCAAACCAGATCTCGCAAACCACTGACATCCCCCACAGCCAGATTGCGTCGTTGTTTGGATGTCTGATCCTCCAATGCAAGAATAGTGCGAGAATAACAATCCGAACAAAAATGAGAAGCCTATAAGAAGAGATGCAGCAAGAGGCACAAGGCATTAATCAGCGTAACTCTCATAGTGTAGAATCAAACCGTAGGTAAAAATGTTGGTAAACAACATGGAAGGTAATTACAATAGAAGAGAAACAGGAAGGCATAGTTTTCAAGTCAAGTGTCAAATTAACAGTTGCAGCTGGCCTGAAAAAAAGTTCTCTAGAGAGTTAACAAAAGAGCAGGGTCTTTAAAAGAGAGAATTGGATGGATCTCTCATGGAAATGAAATTATTTCTCAGAATAATGTAAGCATTTTAAATGAGCACAGTTAAGAAGAGTTCAATTCATCAAGATAACTCCTCTCCTCTTAACAGCATCCCATACATCCTTTGCTGTTCCACACTAAACAAAGTGTGACACAAGATTAGGAGTCATGGAGTTGATAAACCATGACTTAACTAGAGCATCTTGGCTTTGCCAACATTGAGCCTAAATCTATTTTTCAATTAGCACATCAAATTCCATAGTAACAAATAATGAAGACGATTTCAGAATTAATTCTCTAATACAAGGTGACAAATGCAATCAGTTCAGAAGTTTTTTAGTGACCCTGGAAATTCACTCAAAAGATACAGCTATTCTACAAAATCTTTGGAATAAGTTCTAGAGCTCAAATTTGATGCTTGATATTTACAGGGACAGTTGTGAGCTATTAGCTTGGCAGACATAGATATCAGATTAGAAAGGAAAGAACTAACAAGGCAGATCGACTAAGAAGGGGAATAAAGAGTGCATATATAAATTGTTGGAGATTTCTATGATGTAGCAACACCTTTTAACCCCCCAACATGGAAGGGCATTGATGAGCCTAGGATTTTATCCAACCATCATTGAATGAATAAACATGTGGATATATAACACAGACTGTGGAGTCGTGGACCAAATGGGTATCAAAGTTTTGCATTTCTATGGGAAGTTGTTGGCGTCAGAGAGACAAAGTTGCATGTTTCTCATGGCTCAGTATCATCAAGCCAATGACAAAGTGATAGAAGATACAACAAAGAAATAACAAAAAACCATGGTAAGATACAACAATTGCCGGTGCATGTGCAAGTTTGTTTATCAGAGCGTGATTATCTTCCCATCTACCAATACCAATGCACCAAATTAATGAAATAGGTGAAGATATAGCAATTTAAACATTTGGAAAAGAATATCATTATACTACGAATAGTAAGAGAAAACAGAACCATGCTAGACATGAAGATTGTACCGATATGGACTGATAATAGCAGCTGGAATCTTTAATTTTCGAGTAAGCGGCCTCCATGGCTTGTTCATCAATTCTTTGGGCCCACCAACTTCCTCATCATTCCCATTGCCGAAACCCCCATCACTTGGCCAGATAGCATTGCCATACCCATAAGTTCCCCTTGTTTCAAAGAGCCACCTATTGTGATCAAAGTCCCCAGTCTGGCTTCTCATCAGCGCTGATTTGGTTGACTTCATCAATGACAATCTCCTCTCCATTTTGGACACTGTGCCTGGTGGAGGAAGTGGAAGAGGCCTTCCACTGTCCACAACCACTTCATCCAATTCGGTGTTTTTATAAGGCTCCTTGCAACCAGGGCAAATTCCACCTCCAATTTTTACTGCATCGATAAAGCAATCCCGGCATATTTTGAAATCACACTCACAAGGGAGAATATCAACACCACGCTCATCACTCATCACCTTGGCATCACACCCTGGAATCGCACAAGAGGATCCCTTAGCACCAGCCATTTGGGGATGGCTGGCTTCAGATTCAATCACCTTGTCCATGAGATGAGCACGAGTAACACTATTAAAACCGCCTGTAAAGAGTGAATTTGAGACATATTGCTCTTCAACCCTTTGTGAGATAGATGGATCCATGGGTTGGTTGTCAGGGGTCGGAGGTAAGTGCACTGTATAGTTCATGAAATCACTACTCCCAAGTTCACTATCAAGATCATCCCTTGAGTAGCTGATATAGCGACCAGAGGAAGTCCTCCGGCCAAATGTCACGGTCTGAGGTAGAGGAGGTTTGTGAGATTCGGCAGCATCCGAGCTAATTGATAGATTTGATCGAGTGCCTTTGAATGATCTTGAGGCCATATCTTAACACTGTAAGGGACACGTCTCTTCAAATCCTGCAATTATAGTACTGTGCACCATCAGCATATTCTTCATAATATCAACCGGATTCTAACATATCGCAATCATAATCAAAATTCCAATATATAATTCAGATGTCTGCTTAGGTGCCAAGAAACAATGCACGGCACAACAGATCATTAAATTCTAGAACTCATAATCTTGAATTCACCTTGCTCGCAACATTTAAACAACAGACCAAAGAAAAGAGAGACTTTCAATTTCAAAAGGATTCAAATCAAGTCAAAAGCACTTAACATAAAAAGACAAAGGTGCCGGGATAATTACATATCATCCAAAAAATCTAATTAAGACCTCGTTTGATTACCAATAAAATAAAGCATAAAGGCTTAACGTTTACTAAAATCCAAAATTTAAGGCTAAACACCTAAGATCCAATAAAAGCCTCATAATTAGCACAAGCATGTTCACAACCTCCTCAATTTAAGCCAAAACGAAAAACAAAATCAAGCAAACTGAACCCAGAAGTGTAGTAGCAAAACAACACAACCCCAGGATCCTTTTCACCGTATAACATTTTTACCTTTCGAGCAGCAGCAACTAATCACGCCATCAGAAAATCTTAAAACCAAGAAAAACGCTGCAGATCACCTAGTAGTTAGGACTAGTACTTGTCTTACTAAATAAAGGTTTTGCCTTCTCTTTGTATCTATGCGTGTGTATATAAATTGAGGGGAGGGATAATAGATGGACAGATCCCTTTGTCAGATTCTTTGAAAGCTTCGGAAATGCTAAACGGCAAGTAATAATAATTTGAACCAATCTTTAAAAGCAAAAAAGGAATGCTTCAAAGCCACCACCTGTAACCGTTCATACTGTGTATTTCTCTTTCTCACGTACAAAAAGCAAGAAAGAAAAATTCGTATACAGAGGTGTGGGTGTTGATAGAAAGACTGAGTCGTGAACAAAACTACAAGCACAAAGAGGGCATGACTGAGACTAAATATTATTTTTTTCCCCTTATTACACAGCTGTGACTGTGTGACGTAGTAGGGGTGGTTTTTCTTCCTTTTTTTATGAATCTAGTTATGTAATAAAAGAAAGGAAGAACGTTCTTGGCACTGAGGGCAGAGAACCAAAAAAGAAGAGGAGCATGTAAGGAGGAGAGTGGGTTTTGTGGATCGCCGGCTGATGTTTGGGAAGTCCTGCAGCCACTCTATCTTTTTGATGCTAGTATGTCTGTTGGGGTTTGGAAGGAGAGAGGAATTTGTTTGGACAAAATGGGGACGTAAAAATAAAGATCTTTTTTATTTTTAATTTTAAGACAAAAGGGAGAGAAAAGGGGGTTGATTTGAGGAACAAGTAGGTGGATTAGATAAACGAGTGCGATGCGTGTGAAACATTAAAATGGTATTTTATTAAGTGTGGTAGTTTTTTAAAAAATATTTTTAAAAATTTAAATTTATATTTTATATCGATACATGAAATAATTCAAAAACATTTATTTAAAAAAAAATTAAAATCTTTTAGAAGCACTATTCGATCACTTCCAAACATATCCTAGAATTTAGAAGATTTGAATAGTGTATAGATTGTGATTCAACCATTATATTTAACTTTTTTGTTTTTTTTAGCTTTAAGTTATTTTTTTATATTTTTTATTGTCTTAATGTCCTGATATCAAAAATAAATTTTTAAAAAAAAATTATTCAAATGTATTTTCAAACGAAAAGCACTATAAAAAACAACATCTAGAACAATCTCAAATACACTTTTAATCTTAGAATGTAATCTCATATATACACCAAAAAATAGAGTATAGCTCGATATTAAAGGAAAGATGATATGATTTATGAGCTTGATTATCGTATTGACACAGTTATAATTTTCATTTATAGGTTATTTGAAAATAATTATTTACTGTAATTGAATTCAATTATAGTATTTAATTTGAATTCAATTGATAAATAAGTTGAGTTCACATGTTTGAAATATATAAAATTCTATTAATTTTGTTTTCTATATTTCTCTCACTACTTTCATTTTATTTTTTCAAAAAAAAAGAAGAAGCTAGATAAGTATTTTGGGAAAGTTAGTTTTAATATTAAATTTCTCTTTCTTCTTGGAATTATAAATCAAATAGGTTGATATCTAATTTATTTAAATTCTAAAGAGAAAGATTGAATATCATATGCATAATTTATTAAATTATATTCAGTTTCTAACATGAATCCGTTTAAAAACAAGTAAGAGAGAAATAAAGTTGTGAATTCTTCTTTATTTCATTTTTAACAACAATATTAGCTTCTTTACTAAAAAAAACTGAGGGAATCTCAACTTGTTCATATAAACAATGAAGAAGCTTTTTATTTTATTTTATCTTTCAATTTTGATTTTTAATTAAATTTTTTTTTTAATTTTATCCTTCAATATTTCTTTGATTTTAAATTAGTTTTTATAATTTATTTTGATTTTCTTTCTATGAGATTGTCATAATCTTAAACAAACATCTCGATATTTTGTCGGTGCTCAATTGTTGTTCTCATATCATTATGTAACAATTTATTAAAATAACAAAATTATTAAACTCAATGAAATTCATAATCAAAGTCGTTAGTTTGATATGTTAAGTTATAAAGCCCAGATCGATCCAATATGTCGTCGTCTCAATATTAAACAAAAAAATATTATCTTGAAAAATAAAATTAAAATCAAAACACATTTTTTATCCATCGCTCGTGTTATTTTCAATTCACTAAATTGACTAGGTCACATAAGACAATGACTTAAAAATTCTATTTGTTTTTTGGTAACTTGTTTCTTTGGAAAGCATAATAAATTTTTATTTCATGATTTTCATAATTTTTTTCTCCTTTAACTATCTGATCTTTTTAAATTAAGATTTGACTATTCTTTACAATCCACATTAAGACTTAGAAAATAATGTTTTAGTTAATATCACCAAGTTGTATCTTCGTGACCAATACGATATAAACGAGTCTATTATTTTATTTTATTTTATTTTATTTTATTTGAATGGAAGGCCAGAGGTTTAGACTGTCCAAATCTCCCATTAAAAAAAAAAACAAATAAACAAGACTACACATTCATAGTAGAATACGCGTTTCATTTGGTCCGTCGGATAACGAGATTGGCGTCGTTGATCTCTAATCACAGCATACACGTCATAATATCACATCTGAATATCTGCATTCAGTGAAAGCGTCACAACTTAGTGGTCGAACTTGAACATGTCAAAGTAAAACTTATTGTTAAATGAATAGAGCAACAATTAACAATCACTCCTCCTGTGTGAACATGTGAGTTTGAACAGAATTGCCCGCCGGCACCTATCCATCAAATGAAATGACAGCATGGCTGCTCAGCTGTCGTCTGACCTCTCCGTGTTGAAATTGCACGGCCGATGCCAGGTCTTACCTTGCTGTTGTCTCTCATCTCGTTTTCAGTTTTTGGAAAGTTGCTCCTCTCCACCAACTAATGACGCTTCAAGTATACGTTTTTTTAATTATGTTATTTATAGTGTGTTTCATAAATTATTTCAATTGAAATTATATTTTATAAAAATTATTTTTAATATTAATATATCAAATAACATATAAAAAACATAAATTTCATATTTTTCCATATAAAAACAATTTAAAAATATAAACTATCACAATAGCAATGAGCACTAAATCTACAGCAAAACACAACAACGAAAGCAAAATAACAATACTAAAACAATTCTTTTTTCATGGATCCAAAAGATGAAGAAGAATAGAAAGAAAAAATAAACTTTGATACATTGAAATAAACATAAAAAAATATATCAGTTTTAAAAGGAATTGTCATTCTTTCTTAATGAAGCAAAATGGATATTCCTAAGATAGTGTTGTTATAGTGATGAATCAGGATTTATCAAATTTTTTCACATTTGTTTATTTATTAAAAAGATTGAGCCAAGAAAACACATTGCGGGCTCAAAAGCTCCCTCATCACGATGCGTAGGCTTGGCACATTGCCAAGCTAGAGCCTAGGCCTAATGTTTGTGGGTCTAGCAGGTACTGCCAGGCCCAAACACATTTTGGCGCATGCCACACCCATTCCTTAAAAGGATTTATCATATTTTAAATAGTATCTCTCTTAAATAGAATAACTCTCTTTTATAATAACTCAAGTATTTGAGAGTCTCAACATCTACCAAAAGGATTTTTTTTTTCATGTACTTGGCGTCCTACAACTAAGCTACACCTATTTTCATTAAATAGGGTGGATCTGTTAGTTTAATATACTTTGTAGCCAATCTGCTAATTACATGCGACATTATTATATTCATGTAAATACATATTTATTATTATTAAAGGCTTGATTTATCTTTAATATTCATATAATATTATATTAATGAATCTAGAGTAAAGATAAAGTTCATTAGACAAAAATGTTTTGCAAAGAAAATTATAAATTTGTTATAACTATGAGATTTATATTTCATCAAAGCATTATTCCTAAAATATTCCTGGTTGATGCTCTCTTAAATATTGGGCATTCATTAAAGTCGTAGAGACTAGTACATATTGTGTTCTTTTCTTTATGAAAGGAAACAGTTTTTCTCATAAGCTGAGGTATACGAGATACTTATAACTAATATGTAGGTGTTTGTCATAAGACATGAGAATTTCTTTGCAATGATTTTAATTAATACAAGGATTATATTTCTAAACCTAAAAAAATCAAGTAAGGAATTGATTGAGTTAATTTCTAAAATTATACTAAATTAACATATGAATATTATTCAAGTGGCAAATTGATACTTTGCCAATTTAAAGGGTTTTTCAGATTTTTCTATAAATAGTAAGTTATACCTCTTATTTTTATGAGGTTGTCTGTTAGACAGAAAAAACTATGTAAGTCATAGAATAAAAGGCTAACACTTTAGGCATAACAATCTCTGTCTTCTAAACATGAATTTAAGAGATTTTTTATTGGTGGTTTGTGTGGATTATCATTGAAAATCGAATAATTGGACGACTTGTTGTTTGAGACAACCATGTTTTTAAAGAATTATTAAAAGTTGAAGAAGATCATATTTTCTGGTAATAAATTCCTAAATAATTTTAGGTCTATCTAATGAAATCTTATAGATTTTTAAATAATTTTATTTTATTATTTTTATTACGTGTATGATATTCGAGAATCCAAAATCATATAATAGCTAGAATGAAGTAATTAACTCATTATTCAAACATAAAACTTTATTTCAAGGTTTAGGGATTTTGCGACATCATTACATAGTAATAATGTCTAGAATCTAAATTTCCATATGAGCACTAGATTTTTGTTGTAATTATATCATAGATATTTGAAGTCTGAACGCGGAAACAACGGAGCGATTATCCTTGACTGTCTCCTCCTGCTGACGTGGCTTTTAGTCTCTCCTCGTGAGCTTAGCTATTCCGATAACATGGATATATATATATTCTTGTCTATAGGCGAGCGTGGAAATAGACTTTCCAATAACAGCAGAGATATGACTTCTACGAAATATTTCAATAGTCCGGTGGATTTGGTGGGGTATTCTGGCATTACCAAAGATTGTGAATGGGAAGTCAAGGGCAACTAGCGGATTCAACGCCTGCGATTTTAAAAGCTCAAACATTCGTTTTCAGGGGCATGATTGCAAGAGTCCAGTGGATTTGGTGGTGTTTTTACATTACCAAAAAGTGCAAGAGGAAAGACATTGCATCAACTACAGAGGGGTTTTCGGTCTGGGAAAAGTTCGGTAGAACATACAAGTGACAGCGTTTAGGGTGGATCCGGGACCCACTTTCATTTGGTGCAAAATCATTTATGACCTTTTGTATTAAGAAATACATAAAACATGATTATAAAGTTTCGAAAATATACATATATAATTAAAAGATTGTTCTTACGATATTCTCGCTTTCTTTTTATTATTGATCTTCTGTTTCATGGAAAATAATTTTTAAATTTTTTTTTCTAAACTTTTTTGTATTTATTTACTTTTAAAAAATTGAATAATTAAAAATATTTTTCAGTCAAAGAAAAATTTATTTTATTTTTCAGAAAAGTGTTTTCCACTTGTTTTCTAGAAAATTGTTTTCCTTTAATTGTAGACTTAAAACATTTTTTAGAAGTTGAGAAAAATTCAGAAATATCTTATTATTTGTTAATTATATCAAATTTGGTTCTTAATCTTTTGATTGCTATATATTTTGTTTTAAGTTTTTTTTTTAATTTCATCTCTTAAAATTTGATTTTTTATATTAACTTTGATCCTTATTTTTTTATTGTTATTTGTTTTTCTCTTATTTTTTTTAATTGAAATTTTTATCTATTAGATTTGGTCCTCATTCTTTTGATTGCTATTTATTTTATTTACAATAATTTTTGAAATTGATTTTTTTTTTCAATTTCATCATCTTTCATTTTTTTATCTATCAGATTTGATCTTAATTTTTTTAATAAACTTGAAAAAAAATAAAAAAGTTATTTTCTAACTTATTTAACATGATATAGTCAAATACCAAAAAATATTTTTAATTTATTGTCAAATATCAAAAAACAATTTATTTTTTAGAAATTTATTTTTCATGAAAATCACTACTTTTCAACAAACAAATACTGAGTAACCATTATATTTTTTCCTTATGATTTATAAATTGCTTCGTACAAGGTGGTTTTGTAATGCTAAAATGTTCCAGGATTTTCTCATTGTCAACAACTGATTGAATATCTCATGTTCAATAAAATCCACCACTTCTCATTCGATTCCACAACTGATTGCATAGCTATTTTTATTGTTCACATCACCCTCTTCCACTTATGTTGTGCCGCTTAGTAAAATCCAGCGCTAATTTTCCAAGTACATGCGTGGAGGACATGTCGAATTGTCTTTTTGTCTCGACCTAACCAACTTTTAAATAAAGACAAATTAATTAACTCGTGTTTGATTGTATGTCAATAAAATTTTTTAACAAAATAAATATGATAGTAATTCATAAATGTTTTTTTGACTTAAAAATCCTAATAGTAAATTTAAAAGTTTATACATGCATCTAATTAAATAAATTAAGAATTATTTGTGTAACCAAAATAAATTATAAAGCCTGATTTTCCTAACCAGCCAAACTCGTGACTCGAGTTGTCGTACCCTCGCGAGAGCACGGCGTCGCGACGACCCTTTCCTGAGCGGGGAATTGATTTCAAGGTTTTTGTTTTGTTAAAAAAGGAGTCACCACCTAATATTATGATCACTAGAAAACCTAACTGGTCTTTCAGAGATTCTAAAGCAAGGGACTGGTTGCGTAAATGGAAGGTTTTAGCACCCCTAGTACACTCTACCTAAGGTAAGCTGCTTGGTGTTTGGTTTGTCTTATAATTGCTATGGTGTTGATGTTCTCTAATTCCATCAGTTTCCTAGGATAACTCTGCTATGATGAACGAACTTGGGTTTAAAGTCTAAGGGAAAGAACCCTTGGCCAATATGGATCATACCTTTAGATATGTCTATAGAGTGCCAAAGAGAAACGGTGCGGATCTCTTGAAATCTATGTTTGATTTGAAATAAATTTAGAATTTATGAATTTAGAGATAGCTAAGATAGAAATCTAAGGAGATTCAATGTGCTTAAAAGCTTATTTTTCCCTTAGTATTTCAAGTGTTCGCGACTCGTAAATCGCAAGGAAGAGAAACAAAAAAACTAAGTTAGAAATCTAAGGAAATTCAAGGTGCTTTAAAATCTCATTTTTGCCTTAGTATTTCATATTTTCATGACTCATAAACTGTGGAATCAAAATTTGAAATGTCCCCAATTATAATTGAGGCTTCTTTCAGGATGTGCAATTAAATTGTTCTAAATAAAATTTTAGGCATAAATCTGCCCTTATGTTAAAAACAAACAAGTTGTATTCCTATTAACAATATTTTGGACATTTACCTTTTATAGGTTTCTTTGCCCTTATATTATTAAGGGATAATGACTTGTTATTCTTAGAAAAATATTTTTGATATTAACCACTTGGAGTTTCTTTATCCAAATATTAACAGTGAACAATGTCGAATTATTTCCAATAATATTTTGAATATTAACCCCTTTGGGGTTTCTTTATCCAAACATTAATAGTGAATAAAGATGAATTCCCAAAAATAAAATTTTTATATTTTTGGAATATTGGCCAACACCCTTTGGAATTTACAAACATGTTGTAAAATCCAAGATGCAGGAAAATAATTTTGTGTTTAAGAAATCCATGCTAAAACATATTTTTTGAAACCTCAAATATTTGCTTTTTTTGAAAAGAAGAAGAAATTCAAAATATATTAGGGTATTGATCGTATGCAACACACAAAAACATTTTTATATTTTGATTAAAAACACTATTTATCACAACAATTAAATGCAAACATCACAGTTAAAGCTAGCAAAACATCACAAGAATAAGTCTGTCACATGGGGGGACCAAAGTCCTGAAACTAACATTTTGAACTCAAAACAACGATTAATCGCAACAGTTAAACACAAGCATCATAGTTAAAGTTATTAAACCATCACAAGAATAAACTTGTCACGTGGAGGCCAAAGTTCTGAAAGTAACATTTTGAACTCAAAATCCTACGCCAGTGTCGGTGCCCCACGACCCATCCTCTGTTATCCTAAATCTTGAACACTGTCATGCTCGTGAAAGGAAAGAAACTTGAGGGGCATACTTTTATCCTATGTATTAGAAACCAATGGCCAGCTATCTTGTTTTTTTTAAGAAGAAAACATGATCTGAGAGTTTAAAGAAAAACAACCCCGCCTGAAAAGGAAACTTCCTCATGCCCCTTTACTTTCTCCTCCCAAAAACTTCCCTTACATTATATACTTTCTTCTCTAACCAAAGCTTTGTTTAGAAACAAAACTGCTACCCCTACGACATTCTACAGCTTCTGCTTGTAGAAAAACAAATGGAGCATAAACCGTCGAGCAATTCCCTGATTACTTTGCCTTTGATTCCTAAAGGAAACCTTCTTGTTTTGTCGTTAGGAGCTTTTTTTAAAAAACTCTTTAGAGCTTGTTAAACTCCTTAAGACCGGCCAACAAGAATAAGGAGCAGCAAATGACCCAAATGGGTTGAATCCGTCTGTACACAACCCAAGACGCACATTCCTTGATTCAGCTGAAAAGTGAGGATGAACACTGTTAAAGCGTTTCCACGCTTCGCCGTCAGAAGGATGAACCATCACTCCATCAACCGCATGGTGTGCTTGGTGCCATGTCATGTGCTCAGCAGTCCTTGGTGACATGAATAACCTCTGCAGTCTAGGTGTGATCGGGAAGTATCTAAGTTTTTTATATGCCACTAGAGTCTTTCCCCTGCCAGTTCTAGGTTTGTAACGGGAATGCCCGCATGTCATGCACTCGGTCATCTCAGCATTTTCAAGGTAGTATAACATGCAGAAGTTAGGGCACATGTCAATTTTCTGGTATTCTAAACCGAGGGGTTTCATCATGGACTTCGCAGCATAGAAGTTCTCTTTCAGCCTGTTCCCTTCAGGTAAAATGCTTCTTGCCCATTCAATAATCTTGTCATACCCGGCCTCACTCAACCCGTGATCTGACTTGATGGTGAACACCTGTGCTACGGCCGATAATTTACTGTGGTTCGTGCAGCCATCCCATAATGGTTCGTCAGAATCTTTCAACAAATCAAAAAACATAGCTGCATCTACATTACGTTCTTCTTCTACGATTGGACATTGACTGTCATTACCTTGATTCATTCTCATTGCATCCATAACCATATTTCTGTAAGGATTAGTGTTGTCATTTGCCGTTTCATGCACGTTGCTAGCACTAGAAGTAGACCCAACCACCGTTTCTTCCATTCTCCTCTCACTCTCGCTAACAAATACTTCTCCATGTGCATACCAACACTGGTAATTCTTCATAAACCCTTTGTGTAGAAGATGCATCATTACAACATCTGGATGCAAATACTTTTTATTTTCACACTTCCTGCATGGACACCTAATACCGCCTCCAGTAAAATTTCTGGGAATAGATGTTACGAAATTAATAAAACCCTGAACCCCATTACAATAATCCATCCTCCGCAATCCTTGGGGTGAATCTCGATACATCCATGAACGATCATCCATGACTTATATCGAACCTCTATAAAATTATGATGACATCATGTATTAATTAACTAAGTTAGGTAAATAAACTTGTACAAATATTACTTTAACTCGAGATTATCCAACAAACCAATCACAACTTCTCATAAATATTAAATATTCATTATCATTTATCAACGTCCATACGAATTAAAAAATATACATTTACAGAAATTACCACTCCGCAATACCATTGATAAAACTTTAAACGGGCCCATTAAGCAAGCTATTAATTATTTCAAAATAGCACATGTAATTCGGTAATTCCATAAAGAAATAACAATATATAAACAAATACAATCTTACAAAATCTAAAACAAACCATAACAGGTACAAAATTATACATTCATATACTACAAGTTTGTTTGAGAAATAACAATAAAACATGTACATCTACTAACAAAATACATATACTTAAAAAAACAATAAAATTGACATTTAATTAAATGTTAAAATTTAAAAAGATATAATTACTTACAAAAATTGATAAAATCCGTCGGTAAATCAGAACACGCGCGGATGCTGTGACCACAAAACTTCAAGAAATATAACTTGTTGTGCTGATATGAGGAAGATTTTTTTTTTGGGGGGGAGGGGGGCTGGTTGTTTGCAGATGGGGAGAGTTGAGATGAGGAAGAAGAAGGAGAAATAGGGGATGAAAGGGTCGGCAGAGCTGTCATATATTAACTTTTTTCGACGGTTTTACCTACGGACACTCCGTCGGTTATTACGCCGGTGATTCTGACGGAAACATAGACATGTCACCGTACGGATCTGCCATTTCAAATCCCTCGGTGAGTCCGTCGGAAATTTAAACGGCGAACCGGTCACATCACTTTACGGGCAGTCATTTTTGAATCTGTCGAAAAAAAATAACCCGCCAAAACCTCCACGTCAGCGACCCGCCTTTTTTTAAATTCGGAAACTTTTCCGTCCGTAATTCAGTCGGTAAAATACCGACGGAAATTTTCCGTCGGATTTACCGACTGAATTACGGACGGAAAAGTTTTGGTCGGTTTTTACCGACTGAATTACGGACGGAAAATGACCGTCGGTAATTTCGACCTCAAAATACCGACAGAAAATATTTTGTTGGTAAATCCGTTGGTATTTAGCGAATTTCTGGTAGTGTTTTCGGCAAGGTAGGATAGATTGAAGTCAAGCTCCTCTCTCTTTTATTGTTTCCCATTATTTTTGCTCTCAAACCTTCTTCTTGTTCTCTCGGTTCTCTCCCTTTCCTTTCCTCTCTGTTTTCCCTTTCTCTCCTATTTTCGTTGTTTCCTCCCTCTGTCTTTTCTGTTTGTTTTTCTTCTCTGTGTTTACTCTCTTCGTCTCCCCTACTCTCTTTGTTTTCTCCTTTTCCCCCTCCGCATAAAAACTGCACTTCCAAACCCCTACCATTCCTATGCAACGTTCCATGAAAGGGAGACACTCGAGCAGAGAGACCATGAAAACCTTTAAAACTCACAGTCTCTCACAACAACAGATCAAGAGAAAAGAAAAAAGCACGCGGCTGTAACGTAGACAAATAATCCAGACTACAAAACATGGCAGTGACAGTGGGCAAGCACAAACCTTTTGTTCAAACAACAAAAAAACTGAACATCTAAAGCAAAAGCAATAAAAACAGGTTTTGGAAAAGAACCACACAACAGATGCCAAGCTTAAATATAGCAAAGAAGAGGAAGACTAGAAACTATACATGCAGATGCTGCTGGTTCGAATGCAGAAGATGAGATGCAGGCAGGTGAAAACCTTTGCTTTTCAGCCTCTAAAAACTAAAGAAAGCCTTTCTTTTTTTGCCGTTAAGAGTTTTTAGAAAACCCATAGGTTTGGTGAACTCCTTTTTGACAATGTAGGATAGACGGGAGATAATCCTCCCTCTTGTTCCCGTTGTTTTTCTTGTTGCCCTTACCTCAGCCTTATGCTAGCTCTCTCAGTTTTTTACTCTTCTCTGCCTCCCCTCCCTTTTCTTTTGTTTACTTAACAGCTTGCTTATATAGCCAAGCAAGAACTTGGAGACTCCTTTCATGCCCCCTCATCCCAGCCGTCTGTATTAGGGATAAAATCTCGGCCTTTAAATGGTGTGAGGCTCCTTTCCGTGTCCTCTTTCACAGCTGGCACAGAGAAGGCGCAAAAATGTTTCCCTTGGACTGGAGCTACTGAGTTGCAACTGCATATTTGGCGTGAAAAGAAGGGTTGTCCTGTACACACCAGGTTGCAGAGGATGCAAGGACGAGAGTTTCAAAAACTAGCAGGAAATGGTTGCAGAGGAGGGAAGGGAATGCAGACGGGGTACAGTACCATGCTAACTATATTTCCAGGATGGGGCTGTTCTCATACGGCATCGTCTAGATAAAGAAGAGAATTAATGTAAAAAGAAAAAGACGGTGTCGTTTGTTGTTAGAAAGGCAGCAGAAATGCAACCCATCGTGGCAGAATTTCTGTCATTTTCTGATTTTATCCCCGTTTTTCTATTTCTTCAAAACCCATCCAAGTTTCTTCCAATTTTTATCTGCAATTAACTCCCTTATTTCAATTTTTTTTTCAATTCAATCCTGCAAACTTGGGGACAAAATCCTTCTCGCGGCAGAATTTTTGCTTTCACATTAGATATTCAAACGTGAATATCTTGAGCTTCTGATATTGAAATCAAGCGACTCAAAAACCCAAATTCATTTATATATGTAGGACTACAACTTTCATGAAGGATTCGAAGTGAGATAAAATCGTTTTAAAGAACAGAATCTGGCAGCAATCTGGTTGGTAAAAAAAAGGGTCTCCTGGTCTAATTCAGAAACTGACAATGCCGAGCATCCCGATATGACCAGGAGTATGACCTAAGAATAATGACCAATAAAATTGTGGCGGAAGTAGAGTCTTTAGTGCAAAACTCAGGTCAAAATCCTTCTTGCGGTAGAATTCTCTGCTTTCACGCTTAGATATTCAAACGGGAATATCTTGAGCTTCTAATATCGAAATCAAGCAATTCAAAAACCCAAATTCATCTACGCATACAGTACTACAACTTTCATGAATGATTAAAAATGAGATAAATTCATTTTAAAGAACAGAATTTGGCTGCAACCTGGTTGGTAAAAAAGGATCCCCTTATCTAATTCAAGAAACTGACAATGCCAATCATCCTAATTTGACTGAGAGTCTGCCATGAGAATAATAAGCCTTAGGACCCAATAAAGGTGTAGGTCAATTCTTCAATATGTCATGAGTGACAAAATATAGCTGGAATGGTCAGATATTGCACGAAACCAAGTCAGAATCAAGGCCTAAGTTGGAACAAAAAATTGCAACAACAGCAAAATCAGTTTTTAATTGCAACTTCTGAGGGATTTATCCAACCTTAAAGACCAGATAACAAAGGAATGGATTTAGCATTATAAAGAGTCCTAATTAGCTTAAGAATCCTGACAATTTCGGCAGCAAAGAGAAAGGATAAGGAGAGCAGATGCCAGTTGAAACATGGTTCGAAAAACATTTCCTTCTTCTTTGCTTTTGTCAATCTCCAGCAACCTTGAACTAAACTCCTGCCTTATTTAAAAGGGATATACACCATTCCATTAGCACGTATAACTAAAAAAAAGAGAGTAACAACACGAGTCATGGACTCATTCTGGTTTAATAAGAAACATAGACACTCGTAAAATTGAGAACCAACTAAATATCGAAGTGTCTATTTAAGATCGCGATAAACTTACAAATATCAAACCAAAATAAATTGCGATGACTCAATTCTCAACTAACTTAATGTCAAATGATCAAATTGGAAGTAAAAGTATTGAATTAAAATAAAAAGTGGAAAAAAAATTAAATTAACCCTGACCAAACCTGGCAATCCATAATCCAGGTCATGCACCCCCACCAAAATTAACAAAATTTTATTTTCAATTTTGTTTTTCATTTAACTATACCCTGACCAGGCCACTCAAAAGGAGAAATTTACTTAGTGTGACCCGCTTAAAAGCCCAAGTTGACTTGCAACGTAGTTATCTCAAGAAAAACCTGACAAAACCTAGTACAAAACTTGTTGATTTTTTACTAAAAAAACTAAAAATAATGCAGTTTTGATCTTTTAAAAAAATAAGGAATTTGTTTTTGGTCATCCTGGATCACCCGGGTTGACCCTCCTAACCCTTTCCCTTGTCATTGTCCTGAGTTGAGTTTGATAATTATAAAAAATACATTAAACATAAACATAAACATAAACATAAACATAATAATAATAATAAGCAAACAAGCCAAGAACACGAGTCAATCCACACATTTTGCTCGAAAAACATGATATTAAGGTGAAATAACATCTAATGTAAACTCCCATTGTCAAATGGAACTTGTGGACAGCAGATTGGTTTTTGTAGCCAGAATCGGTGTCAACCAAAACTTTCTTTCTCTATTACCAGAATTTAGCCATCTCTCTCCTATATCTAACCAGGGATTGAAAAATAAAAAAATAAGATTTTGTATCAAAATTGAGTTTTAGAAATCTTGAGGGACTACAAAGGTATTATTGGGAAAGAAGAAGGACTAAAGTGAACTTTTGTGTGCAAACTTTGAAAGTGCCATCCATTTTATTTTTATTTTTCACTTCAATCCTATATCTTTTAATTTTATTATTTTTTAACAATTTAACTTAAATTGACCTTGAATTGTTTCCTAAAAAAACTATATCAAAATAAAAAAATGAAGGAAAATAAAAAACACTCAGTGCTTAACGAGTCCACGATGCACACATTTTAAAGTTTTTATTAATTATCCACTGCTTCAACTTTGAGATTACAAAATCTAACATCAAGCAAGATTATAAGTTTCAAGTTGATTATCAAGTGCTATAATTTTATACACATTGCAATCAATATTAATATCTTTGGAGTACAAAAAGATTACATTTTTTTAAAAGAAAAGGGATTAATATTTATATACACTAAGGAAATGCCATATCTTTTTTTAATTAACTATTAATTAATTAAATAATTAATAACCATAAATATTTTAAAATTAATCAATCTTAATTATTTTATTTAAAATATATTAAATCTCATATGGTAGATCTTTATTAAATCATTTGATTTTTATTTACTAAAAAACTATGTAATTTTCTATTATTTTTTATTTTTTACTTATGTTTTTACGGTATTTGTGTTTTTTTTTCAAAGAAAGAATTCATTTATTTTCTTAGAGAAAATATGAAATTATTTAAAGAAATTATTTAGTTGAAGTTATGTTCTTAATAGTAATTTTAATTTAAGTGCTTTTACTAACATCAACACATCAATTTATTGTCAAATAAATTGGCCTTTTTAATCTCATAGCATAACATATTTATTAACATGATGTTAATTTAATATGCTCTGTAGTCAATCGGTTGGTTACACGTGACATTATTATATTTATGTAAATACATATTTATTATTAATAAAGGCTTAATTTATCTTTAATATTCATATAATATTTTATTTATAAATCTAATATTTGATTTATGAATCTAGAGTAAAGATAAAATCCATGAGACAAAAATGCATTGCAAAGAAAATTATAAAATTGTTATAATTATGAGATTCTTATTACATCAAAACATTGTTCGTAAAATATTCCTGGTCGATGCTATCTTAAATTTTGGACATTCATTAGAATCATAGAGGTCGATACATATTATGTTATTTTTATATGAAAAGAAACAGTTGTTCTCATAAGCTGATGTATAAGAGATACCTAGAACTAATATGTAGTTGTTTGTCATAAGACATGTATACTGAACTTACCTGCATGCGAATTCCATATGGAGAGATCAACTATATCTATGAAAAGACTCACATGACGGTTGTGTAAGTAATCATTAGACATGAGATCACTAAGTTATCTTATATAAGGAGTGTTATGTTTTAATCATGTTACACATTATCTTGGTAAAGGTAGCAAATGGACAGACATTGAATATAACATAAACTATATGAACGTATTTGAATGATCAATAGAGGATTCATCACCCTAAGTGAATTAAGAAAAATATTCCACATGTTCTCAAATAGTATTGATTGTTAAATCCTTGCGCAAGGTGAAATAAGATTTGAAAAGAGTTTCAAATCTTATTTAAATGATCAATGACTATAATATTGTGAACAAATATTATATGACATGACAAACACACTTCATGCTAAAATATCTAAATCAGAACATTATTGATAAAGAGATAATAATTACACTGAAAAACTGATCAGTTAAAGGTTAAGTCAAACCACTTATGACTTTTCTAATATTCGAGAGATCATGACACGTTACTAGACGGTGCACTTGATCTTCAAATAGAAATTAATCAATTATTGAATTGATAATAAATTAAATTGTTTGATTTATTTAATTCTATTTATTTAGAATTATAATTTTTATATGGGCCAACATTTTAGAAAACTAATGAGCTACACACATCTTATTGCTTTGATTTCTTCTCATCCCTATCTTATTCGCTCTCCTTCTCCCTTATGGTCTGTTATTTTTTTTTCTCTTGTGGTATTATTGTTGTTCAACTGGATGAGACAGAGGGACCATCATTGGTCGATTAGGTAGTGATTATTGATGAGAAGTGTAGGTGGTTCAGTATGGAGAGAGATAAAGCCTCTGATTTATTTAGGGTGATGAGGAAGAAGAAAGGGTTGTCATGGATTGAGGATTGGACCATAACTTATGGGTTACTATGGTGAAAGTTGTTATGGGAGATCCATTGGCAGAGATTGTAAATGTCAAAATATTTGGTGTTGATTAGCAAAGAACTATTTACATTGTTAAAGATAAATTTGTTTACCTAAATTAGATAAAGAATCAATCAAGTTTATCTTATAGGACATAACAAAATTATTTTCATAATTGTCTAGTTTGTTTGGATAAATTATTTAAAAAGTTCAGATAGATTTTATCAAAAGAAAATAATCACAAAGTTATCTAAAGATAACTATCAGAGAATTGTTTTTGTAAAACACGAATAATAGTATGTTAAGAATATAATAAACTAGGAAGTTTGAAAATAATATTCTTATTCTTGATTTCTCTCTTTCACACGATCAATCACATCTAAAACTTTTTTCATGGAAATTATTTGTATAGCTTAAACACAGGCTTGATTAGTAGTAGATGCTCAACCAAACTTCTATATATACTAGGTATTTCATCATAATTCCAGACAAAACAATCTTTATAAGTGTTTGGTAATGATGCTAGATCCTTCTAGTAAATTTGCACTTATTAAAATTGATATATGCTTGTATTTGGTGCCCCACTTAACTTCAATTAAAGGGTTTTGAGTTTCATTCTATACATCATTCATCTTCTAGTAAATTTTCACTTATTAAAGGGGTTTTTCTAAATTAACTTGTCATATCAAGCATAATTAATTGATAATCTTTATTTTGTTTTTTGAACAAATTTTAATCTTGATGTAGTTTTATTAAACAAATTTTGTTATTTTGCCCAATACATCTATAAAAATCATTAAAATAATTGGAACTTGCAACCAAGTCACAACAACTCATTTATTTCTATATTTCAAATCCATGACTTGTTACTTTCCAAGTGCAAGTTATTTGTTCTAGTATATATATATAAACCACTAAAAAAGATTTCAAAAATTAGATTTCATTAAAACCTTTAAACTGAATTTAATTTAGAGGGTTTAAATATTTTGTTAGAATTTTTGTTAATGTTAATGGTTGAAGAAAAAAACAAAAAGAAAAGGAAAAAAAGGAGTTACTAGGTCATTTATTGGGCATGGTGGTCTATTATGAAATTCAAGTAGATTTTCGAGTAAGGTAAACACTGTTGTTTTAGAAGATTGTGCAAGACTTAGGTAACGTTTAGTTATTGTCCTGTGATAGAAAAGATATAAATAATAGAGACAAAAAGTGTGTTTAGTTGAAGAGATAAAGACATAAAAATAAATATATTTATGGAACAATTTTGGAGTGGATTTTTATACTTTCAAAACATGATATATATAGAGGATATGTCTTTAGAGACAATATTTATTTTTTTATTCCTAAAATATCCTTGTAAAAAACTCTTAATTCTAAAATTGTCTAACTAAGATATATAAAAATAAAAATAATAATTATTATAGTTTTTAAACCCAACTCGAGGGTTGATCCGAAGTAAAGCCTGGGTCACAGATTGTGTTGACCCGAGTTAGCTTAAGAATAAATTAAAAACCTGATTCAAGGGTCGACCTGGGGCAATACCATGGTCACGAGTGGGGTTGGCCGTTGACTTGGGTTACAAGAGGGGTTGCCCATTGATCCGGGTCAATGTAAGGCCCGAGTTAGGTTTCAAGAGGGTAAACCTGGGTTGACCCAAGTTAATGTAAAATAAAAGTGATTATTATTATAATTTTAAAACTTGATTTAAGGGTCAACCTAGGATAAGGCTCGAGTCACGGATTAGGATGGTCAACCTGGGTTAACCCGGGTCAATGCAAGGATTAATATTGTTATTATCTTAGTTTTAAAACCTGACTCGAGGCTCCATCGAGGCAAGATCTAGGTCACGGGTTGGAAGGGTCAACACTGGTTGACCCGAATAAACACGTGAATAAAAATAATTATTATCATAATTTTAAAACCCGACTCGAGAGTCAATATGAGACAAGGTTCAAGTCACAAGTTGAGAGGGTTTACCCGACATACCTATTTAAAAAAAAAAAAATTCAAAGAAACCTTATTTTAACCAATTTTGTTTTCAAAAAAATCAACAAGTTTTTTACCTGTGTTTTATTTCGGATTGATCTGAGTTTTTTAGGAGGTTTGGTTAAGTCAAACCTTTCTTTATCCTAGCCTCCAATCAATCCATTAAGTTAATCTTGATTTTATAACTTAAGTTATTATAATATTTTTAATTTTAACACTCAACTAAAATAAAAAAATATATCTAATTATTGTTTTAAATGTATAAGTTTTACAGTAATATATATATATATTAAAAATAAAATAAAATATTCATATTTTATGATATTTTAAACATTATAAACAAATAAAATACAGAAATAATCACTCTTTTATATTTCACTATTAAATCCTCGTATTTGTTTTTATCTTTTTTTTTTTTTTTTTGGAAACAAGAACAAAACACTGTACAAGAGACTAAAAGACCTTCCCTTCCTGGAGCCGAGGATTTGTGAGGAACGAAAGAGAGAAAACGGCAAATTGGAATGAGTGCGGCTGACACTTGACGAATCAGTTACATAAGAGCAGAGATTATTCTTCTAAAACTAATGAAAACAACAAAGCTAAAATAGAAATGGCGAACAAACAACTCCATATATTATCTTCAAGATCCAGATCTCCAATCCTCCTCTTCACAATCTGTCTTTTCGCTTTTTCTCTTCTCTTCTTACTCTTCTCTCTCTCCACCCGTCACCCATCAGCCTCTCCATACCCTAACACTAACCCCAATCTCTCTCTCAAACCCGAAACCTCCTTCGTCGCTTCCCTCGAGCACTTCCTCGATCACAAATACCCGACATCCTCCTCCTCCTCCTCTCCGTTTCCTACAGTTAGCGAAGAGGATGTGTCAAGATTCGACGATCAAGTGTTTTCCAAAGAGCGCGATCGATTTTACAGAGAACCCTACTACCCGTTGGATTTGCCAATTAGGGTTTACCTTTACGAGATGCCGTCCAAATTCACCTACGATTTGCTTTGGCTGTTTAGAAATACTTATAGAAACACTGATAATCTCACCTCTAATGGCAGCCCCGTCCATCGATTAATCGAACAGGTATGATTGCATTTTATCATTATCATGATCATGATCATCATCAGAGTAATTTTATATTTTTTGTGGAATTAATTATAGTATCTGTGATTATAACGTGCGTGCAGCATTCTGTTGATTACTGGCTTTGGGCGGATCTGATTGCGCCCGAATCGGAAAGGTTGTTGAAAAGTGTGGTGAGAGTTGAGAGGCAGGAGGATGCGGATCTGTTCTACGTGCCTTTTTTCACAACTATAAGCTTTTTCTTATTGGAGAAGCAGCAATGCAAGGCGCTTTATAGGGTGTGAGTGATGTTGCAATGTTTTATGATATCTACTACTTGTTTTCATTATGCATGTGCATTTGATATTCATGTGTCTCTAGTTTTCATTACGAGAAAAATGTTTGGTTTTCTTGTAATTTCTGAATGCCTTTTATTTCAAACTGGACTGTATTTATATGTTTATGAGCTTAGTAGTTATGTTGTACTGTGTTTCTGCCAACAGATGTTGGCATGCTAGATACATCTAGAGCAATATTGAATTATTGATACGATAATGAGCAGCATGATAGTTTGAACTCACTGCTTCTTACTTTTCTTCATGCAAGGGTGAGCTAGAGAACCTAGGGTTTTAAAATGTATCTCTGGAGGAAAAAAAAATCCTTTTTTTGAGTTAACCCTGAAGATTATGTACTTATATTATAAAGGCGTCCTTTAGGAATTGAAAGGTAAATTAAGAGTATTACTTAATCTGTAATATGCAAGTTCAATTGGAAATATTGTCTATTTGATAATGAAACCTTTCTGTATTATGAGCTGTGTTTTTCCCGTCATTGGTACCTGACTTGGAATTTGTTGACATTATAATGTCATTTGATATGGTATAATGTTTGAGTTGAATATTAAGTTTATTTATAAAAGGCCAAGACACTGAATTGGACTTTTGAAATCATGTTTATGGCTTGAAGTTCCATGAAATGTGCAAATGTGCCTGTTCTTGTTTGGAGAACCCTTTTTGTAGAGAATGAAGCTAATTAGCATTACCTCTGCATTCAAAATTATAACTCTGCTATCTGTGGATATAGGAAGCTCTGAAGTGGGTGACAGATCAGCCTGCATGGAAACGATCGGAAGGAAGGAATCACATATTTCCTATTCATCATCCATGGTCTTTCAAATCTGTTCGTAGATATGTCAAAAATGCAATTTGGTTGTTACCAGATATGGACTCCACAGGGAACTGGTGACTATATGGCTTAACTAAGAAAGCTTGTCTGCATTTCAGTATTTGACTGGTTATAATAACTGCTAATGATCATGTAATCTGCAGGTACAAACCAGGACAAGTTTTTCTGGAGAAAGACCTAATTCTTCCTTATGTCCCCAATGTGAATTTGTGTGACACCAAATGCATATCAGAAAGTGAATCAAAGAGAAGCACCTTGCTTTACTTTCGTGGGAGGCTTAAAAGAAATGCAGTAAGTTTTTTGTTCAACTAGTTAAATTTAAACGGTGGTTAAGGCCAGATGAGTTCCTTAAGGTTGATTTTGAGTCTTTGCTGGTCCAAATTAATGTATCAATGTTTATTGAATCTATTAGCTGCTAGATTAGTGTTTTTCTAATGTGAGGTGTTCACTATTTCTTTAATTTCCATATTCGGTAGAAATAGTAAGTAGCAGGGGTGCAGGTTTTTCAGTGTATGGTTCATTTTTTCTGTTGGCTAGTTATAATTTTTTTTGGTGCTTCTTTTTTCTGAAGTACTCAAATTTTTGTCTTCTTATTTCACACTCCAATTTCAAATAGGTGGACTTAACAATACTTAGAGCTTATATATAGACATGTAATAGTCCTGGTTTTCCTCGTATAAATAAATAATATCATAGAACTTAAGATTTTCCTATACATGAAGATCTTTCAACTCAAAAACCCATTTTCCTCTTCCTTATTATTTTTTTTAAATTTCTTTTAATATAGTTTTAAAAAGTTCCTAGTGGGAAATAACATTGATGAATTTTTGAACAAAACTTTGGAAACAGAGTGCAGTGCTCCTGGTATGATTTTTTTTCTCCCACAATCTTGATTTTCAACTCTGGAAAAAATTGAATTCTGTAAAGTAGGGTTTGCCAGCTTGCTTGACTATATGATGCATAATGTACTGATTCCGTTCATGTTATCCTTTGGTTTCTGGAATGAAGTTGTCTATTTTTTTTTGATTGGAATTTGATTGTCATCTTTCATATGCTACCCTTTATTGTCTTTTTTGTTTGCCCATGTCTATATGTTTAAGGTGTATTTCCTTGGTCAATTGCATTGTTTGTCTAGGGTGGGAAGATACGTGCAAAACTTGTAGCAGAACTAAGTGGTGCCGAGGGCGTGTTTATAGAGGAGGGGACAGCTGGAGAGGGAGGGAAAGCAGCAGCTCAAATTGGCATGCGCAAGTAAATACATTGGTTCCTTGGCTCTCTTTATCAATCTAGCTTTTATGTGTAGTTTTCATTAATTATTGAGTTCTCCTTTGTCACAGGTCCATTTTTTGCTTAAGTCCAGCTGGTGATACACCGTCATCTGCCAGATTATTCGATGCCATTGTCAGTGGTTGCATACCAGTTGTAGTCAGTGATGAATTAGAGTTGCCTTTTGAAGGAATACTTGATTACAGAAAGGTATGCTTCATTTTTGCACCCCCTATTATTATTTCCTTCTATTCTATGCATCTTTTGTAAGCTATAAGCTCAGATAAGGCCACTTATTGTGTAGGTACGTTGTCAGTAATTTGGTATAATACTTGAGAATCTATTGCAGTAGTTATTATGTGGAGATATTTTTACCTGCTATGTCAGTTGAGACATGTCTATTTGGGCATTTAAGTTGATAGGAAATTTCAGTTGAGACATATCTATTTGGGCATTTAAGTTGATGGGAAACTTATGGATACGATCATGTTCTACAACTATAAAATAGAAGCCCTATCAATTACTTACAACCCATGCTGGACATTTTATTTGTTTGGTTTCTTTTGTTTATGAGAGTTATCACCTGGATTGTTGTTCAAACAGATCCCTATATAGCTAGATTCAGCCTTTGTGGATGAAAGGCACTATTGTGGAAAGTTAATATTGTTGCTTTTTTACGGGTTCAGGGTTTTTTCTTTCTTTCTTTTTCTTCCCTCTCTGCCCATATCCCAAACACCTATCATTTTCTTTTAATTTATCATATTTTGAAAGTCTAGGTACCCTCTGATGTTAAGGGATTTATTTTGACAGTGGTGGTGAATAAAATTAATATAAATGACTTCTTGTCATTTATGAGCCATTTGAAGGCTCTACTCCTTGATATATTTGTGTTAGATGTCATAAAGCGGGAGCCTTAAAGCTATCTATTTTTACGTTGTTCAAATTGCTTGGGACATGGTATGCATTATTTTGCTTTGGTGGTGAATCATGGATGTTTTCTGAATAAATGGTGGATATGTTAACCTTAGTTGTAACTTTTGGGTTTTTCTTTTCTTTTAATAAAAGGAATGATGCTAAGATATTGTAGAGTTATCCTACGTTTGTTGTAATTTTATGTGTTTGGATAGGGAGGAATGCTAGAATCTTCAAAAATCACTTCAACTCAAGGCAAAAGTAGCGATGTCCTTTATTTAGCATATGGGAACCATTATTATTCAGAAAAGTATGTGATTTTAATTTTATTTCTTTCTAATTCTGCATCAAGAAGGACAAATCACTTAATTCTGGTAGCTTACAAAAATCATATGTTACATGGAAATCTCTGCGAGGATAGGGTTTTTTCATGTATCTTGCAAAACACATTCTTTGTGGGGACACGAACAATCTTTAGGTGAATTTTATTATATATCTAATTTATTTCAGATAATGACTGTGAGAAGAAAATAAAAGATGCTGTTTTTTTGTCTTAATGTGTGCAATTTTGATGGATTAGATTCTTACAAACATATATAAAGCTGATTTGGAAAATGAGAAGTTGTAGCTGATTTGTGTTATGTTGCTAACTTTAAAATAAACGGCCCACCCAAAAACTATATATTGGGTAATTGATGAGGCCTCCAACCCTTTCCCTTGCTATGCAGATAGCTTTATTTGTTTCTTCCAGTGATGCTGTACAACCAGGTTGGCTATTAAAATTCTTGAAAGGCATTAGCCTTGCCCAAATTCGGGGAATGCAAAGAAACCTTGCCAAGGTTTGTGACTATTAAAGTTTACATAATTTCAGATTTCTTTTATTTTTGTTGTTGTTTGATTGTACAAGTGAATGATATCTTGATTTTCATAGTTCTTTTGCCAATTGAAATAACCAAACCTACAAAATACCTTCCCAACCAACCTTTATTATCCACTGTGCTATTATAGCTTTGGTGGCATGTGGTAAAATGGTTGGGTGAAGATGCATTTTTGGACAATTTTAACCCTTGGGTGCCATTTGGACCCTGGAAAATGATTTAGGCCATGTTTGTATGCCGAAAAGTTGTTTTTATGGAAAGTAGTTTCTATGGAAAGTGGATTCCTGAAAAGTGGATTATTTTATGATGTGTGGTAGTGTCATGAAAAATAAGTTATTAATATTTTTTTGTTCAAGTTTATTAAAAGGATGGGTACCAAATCTGACAAATGAAAAAGTTGGAGAATGAAATTGAAAAAAATTCTAATTCATAAATTACTTCAAATAAAACAAATAGCAATAAAAAAAATGAGGGCCAAATCTGACATAAAAAAAGTTGAAGGATGAAGTTGAAAAAAAATTCATTTTCATAAATTATTCCAAATAAACTAAATAACAATAAAAAAAATGAGGACCAAATCTAATAAATAAAAAAATTTCAATTAAAAAAAGACGAGAAAAACAAATAACAATCAAAAGAATGAATATATAAGTTAATATAAAAATTAAATTAAATCAAATTCCTTTGAGAATTACCAAGATAAAGTCATTGAAAGTCTTGCTAACCCGATCAAAGAGCAGCCATAGGTTTCTCGTCTCTTATTTTGCACTAGCCCTACATATTGCGATTAATATTTTCGGTGGGAATGTTTGATCCAACTCTTGAGTTGTAACCTGGCTAAGAAAACGCGTGGAGACTAGTGAGGCGAAAATGAAGAAAACTAGATTTACCTTCATCGCGCCTTGCTCGCGGATTAAAAAAATGTTCGGATATCGAGACTAACCCTTCGATGAGAAGAAAAGATTGAAAGATGGAGACTTGGCTATAGCATAAGAGAAAGGAGACTGAGGTTGAACTGGATAGTGCATGTCAGTCAAAAAGGTTGCCTTCCTCAATCTTATGGAGTGCAGGGTATGGTAAAATGACCGCGGAAGTGATGCTTTAATTTAATTAAAAAGAAGGAGCTAATCTGGGATTCTCCTTTCCTAGCCCAAATTAAACATTGACTTCTTTCTAGGCATGACATTCCAATGAGCTCTTACCATGGTAGTAGTCTATTTATCATTTTTGGTCTTCTTGTTTTTTCTTTCATTGTCGGGAGTAGGCTTTCTTGTCCTCCTTTATTCTAAATAGGAATGCCTATGAATTGGCTTCGAGTTTTCATATTAATTTAATGTCAAAATTCTCCTCACTTTCCAAATGAAATAAAACCAAAGTCAAGACAAATTAACATGATAATAGGGGAAACCCTATGATAGAATCTTTTAGGTATCTGCCTTTCTTTTAAAGGATATTTTTGGAGTTTTGTTGTAAATAATCTACTTTGGTGGTTCTTTCTTGAGCTAGCAGAGATGACACCAAAAGCTCAGTGGCTTTTTAAAGGATGGAATTGAAAAATAAATATAAAAAATAAATTCAAAACAAAATATATAGCAACAAAAAGGTTGATGATCCAATTTGATATAATCAATAAATAACATGATATTTTATAATTTTTTCAAGGAGATGAGAGAGGAGGAAGGAGAATAAAAAAAGCAGCCGAGGCTTAATTGACGTGCTGCCCCATTAGGAAGAACTCGGTGAGATGCTTCAAACGCTTCTCCGGAAGCCAATGTTTGGTTGACGAGAGGCATTGCACGTGGTGTCCAAAAAGCACGAGTGCCTCCTATACAGTGGCGTGGGCATGACATGCGCCAACCATTTTTTTCTTAAATAATATTTTATCTATATCAAAATACCAAATTGCCTTAAAGTCTACTTGATAATTACAATAAAAAAAGGATGAAATAATGAAAAAGGTCCTAAACACTAGTTTAACAAATTTTGCTTTTAATGATAATTTAGTCATTTCACTTTATTTTTATTTGCAACTTTTGGAAAGTGAATTCTGTCTAAAATAAAAGGTAAGCACTTTTTTGGAAATTAAGCTAAATTTTTCTTTGACCAGAAAGTGTTTTTCATTGATCAACTTTTCTAATGGTAACAAACATGAGAAAGTTTGGAAAATGATTTTCATAAAATAAACTTGGCCTTAATTATTCCTACTCGCTTTTCAAAGATTAAATTGGAGCAGGGAAAGATGATATTTAAGCATTTATTTTCCCTTGTACAAGTGGAGGCAACTAAATGCTGATTATTCTTTCTTTGGGCCCGTGTAATCTTTTTTGCCTGTATTCAAGTCATTCATACCTCAGCGAAAACTTTTCTTTGTTTTCTACATTTGTTTAGTTCTCATCTCTTTGTTTATTAGTTCTCTTTGTATTAAGTTTTATTTTATTAATCTTTATATTTTTGTAATGTATCTGATGCAACTGTTTCTTATACTTCCATTTCTTTCAGTATTCAAGGCACTTTATTTATTCCAGTCCAGCTCTACCCCTAGGACCTGAAGATTTGGTTTGGAGAATGGTTTGTTACTCTCTCCCACTGAAAAAGTCTTATATATATATATATATATATATATATATATATATATATATTTGTGTGGATTGCTAATAATTATGGCAGGCATGCTTTCAATATTGACTGTTACAAAAATTTATGCTATTCTTTTTTTTTTTCTGATAGCATTATTTATTTCAGTAACTTGTTCCTTTATATGCTTATTTGACCTGTGCTCCTGTTCAGCAGGGTTTTTGGCAAACTATCCACATTTTTGTTAAAACCAGTTTTGTGAAAAAAAAAAGGAGCAGAAAAATCTTGCAGTTTGTGGCTATTCCTACAGCAGTAATTATTTAGCTAATTGTAGCCATTTTTCAAAATGTTGTGTGAGTAAGTCAATGTCTGCTCAAATAACAAATGTACTCTTGCATAAAGATCTCCTTTTGTTGCAATCATGACCTTTTTCTATTTGTTCAAAAGACCAAAAGAAACAAAAGAGCATAATTATTGCTTTATTTTGACAAGATGCAGGAGAGATTCACCATTTTTGTGTCCTCAAGCAATTCTGCTGTTGTTCTAGATAGTTGCCCCTCAAGTTTTTAAAATTACTGTCCATTATTACAAGAGCATAATGCCTGTAGAAATTGTTTGAAAATGATACTGTCTTTAGTTGAAGTTTGAGGACATGTTTCATTTTCATCTCATATGCAAACAGATGGCTGGTAAACTGGTGAACATCAGGCTTCACACACGGAGATCACAGCGTGTGGTGAAAGAGTCTAGAAGTGTATGTGCTTGTGATTGTAAACGTGCCAACTTTACAGTCCCGGTTCTTTGATAATGCAAGGCTAAGATCTCTCACTCACATATTTAAAGTGATTCTTGTTTGCACCCATACGAGTATGTTGGCATGTAAGTTTTTAATGGTTATTTTATATTTTAACTATATGGAACGGCAGCGGATAATGAATATCGATTTGTGTTAAACATCTTTCAGCAAGATCTGTGAATTTTTCAATTTTCTCCCTTTTAAATCCAGCTATTGAAGAATTTGTATTGCAGAGGAATCTTTGATTTACTTAGGTAGTGTAAGGAGTATAACAATCTCTGATTCATTTTTTTTCAAGTCATGGCCTTCACATTATCCGTCTTTGTTGATTTTGTGTAAGATTATTTTTTACCATTGAATTTGATTAAACAAAAAAAATTGAGTGTAAAACTAAAAATCATAAAAAATGAGGAAAATAAATAGAAAAGAGGAAGAGAAAAGAGATAGTGCTTTGAATTTAATACAAGCAACTATTAAATGAAAGTTGTGATGAATTTATAGATACCAAAATCAAACTATTTTTTTAGAATAGTCTGATATGCTGTTTTGAATTTTTAAATCTAAAATGTTTCCATTCGGATTCTGCATTGATTGGTTGTTTATAAGTGGCTTCTGAGCTTAGATTTATGTTTAGAAGGATTAAATGACTATTTAGATGTTTTTTTCTTAAAAATAATTTCTAAGGTTATAAAATCATGATTTCTCAGGTTATCCCTAGTGACTCTGTATAGCTTGAGTATTCAAATTCTGACGAGTAATGAAATTCTGATGAGTAGTGTAGAGCATTGTTCTAAAACTTGGACCGGTCCAGCAGTCGAACCGTTTCTTCTCCTTGTTCCTGCCTTTTTTAATTCAGTTTTTGATTGTTGCTTCTCCCAAAGCTCACTTTTTTGTTTTTTGACATATGTTCTTTTCCATTTATTATCTGCCACTTTGGCGATTGTTTTTTTCAATTTCTATGATTGCGACGAATCTTGCCTAAACATCTTAGTGTCAGATGCCTCCATTTATTCTCTTCTTACTCTTTCTTTTCTTTTGGGTTGCCTTTACTCTGCATTTTTGGAGGCTTGGGCTTAATGCATTCTGTGCTAAAGATTTTTTAGCTTCCTAGGTAAAGTTGCCTGCACCAGTTCCATTTCTCTACTTTCATCATTGTTGCCTTCTCTTTCATTGATGCATCTTTACTGCACGATTATTATCTTGGGCACTTGATCCTTTGTTCATTATGTTTTAAGTGGGAAGCGCTTAGTCATCTCATTATTAATTGAGGGTTTTTTTTTGGGTGATTGGTTTGTTCCTCATTTCTTATTCTATCCATCTCTGTTATTCATGAAGCTTGCTCCAAGCTTTTCAGTTGTCATTGGTCAACTCTGCTGCGTTGCTATCTGTTTTTGTTTTTGGAGGTTTAGATTGTCTACTCTAGATCTGGAATGGATATCTGCTTTTGTTTGCTTTAGGAGTTTTTGTTTTTTTAAGCTTTTCTACGGGAGACTTCTTACCCATTTTCTTCCTTTTCCCATGTCATTTAATATCTTTTTTTCCTTGATACGTGTTTGCTTGATCTGCATTTAATCTTGCAATTCACTCTTTCTTTTTTCTCGATTTCCTTTTCCCAACATTCTTTTTGTGCGTAGGTCTGCTGCGTTAAACACTAGCTACTGTGATTTGTTGGTTTGTCAGTAATTCCTTATCTTTTGTCACTGTATCCTTCTCTTTCATGGATGCATCTTTTATACGTGGTTTTTATCTTGGTTGCTTGGTTCTTTGCCCATCCTTTTTTAGGGGAAAAACACTTAGTTTTCTCATTTGAAGAGAGGTTTTTTTTTTATTGTTCTCTAGGCCTTCTTTTTTTTTCCTTTCATTACTCATTTTTAAGCTTGTTTGTCTTTTTTTTTAAACATGCACCTTACATTTCAGTTGTTGTTAACTTGCTCTGCTTTGTTGCTGTCTTATTGGGATTTGATATCTTGATGGCATGCTCCAAGTTGCTGCTTTCACCTGCTATGGAGGGTGTTATTTATTTATTTATTTATTTTTCATTTTCCTCTGTTAACTTTGATGATCGAGGTTTCTTGCTCTTTATTTTATTTTTTGTCTTTTTAAGTTTCCCTTCTTGATGCATGTCGTTTGATTTACGTTTGGTCCCAAAACTCGTTCTTTTTTCTGGGTTTCATTTTCCCAGCAATTTTTTGGTTGTAGGCATGCTGCATTCTACACGCAATTGCGATTTGTTTGTTTGCTAAGTACAATTTGCCTGTAACAATTCAATTTCTTCCCTATTTTCATCTTTTTACTCACCGGGGAGAAAAATCATCTGTTTCATTGCTGGCATAGCTTTTTGTTGATTTGTTTTGCGTTTGTTCTGCCTTTTGCTCCTCATTTTTTATCCTATTTACCTCCATTATTTATGATTCTTGCTTTTCTCTTTTCAGTTGTTTTTGTTCGCTTTTGTTGTGTCACTGCCCACTCTGATTTTTTACATTTAGATTGTCTACTCTGGCCTTGGACTGTTTGCTGCTTCCGCTTTCAGTTTAGCTCTTTTTTTTTTTTTTTTCTCTATCAATTGATGTTCGAGGTTTTCCTGGCATTATTTTTATTGTCTTTTTTCCACTTCTCCTTAGTTTTCTACCTTCATCCCACTACTAATGCCGAACGAAATCAACACAACCAAATTCACTAATTTTGGTTCCAGTAGAAAAGATAACCGAAGAAAGAATTGACAAAGGGAAAGAAAACTGATATTTTATTGCAGAAAATTAAAGATTACATAGAAAAGAAAACAAGTAGCCTCACACCACTCAAGAGAATCACTCTCATTTTGGAATCACACCAACGACTATGAACTTCATTACCATCTACCCAATTTAGACATACATTACACATTAAATAGAAATATATAATACAGTTATTTACTAGATAATAACCAACTAAGATAAGAATATTGACAGTTACAATTAACTTCTCCTACCACTTTGAATTATAAAAGATTATTTTCATTTATTCTTCAGTTATGGGTTCTAACTTCTTCCTTCTTGCCAACGTGTACCATTGGAATTGTAGACTCCATAAAATATACTCCTTTACGAACTAGCTTGATTGCTGTAAAATATTCTGGACTTCTGTTTGTCTTAGATTGCTGCCACTTTGGTCTCCAGAATTTGCATCAACTACTGCCTCCTTTTGCATTGAAAATCTCTGTTTATGATTGTTGGGTTTGATATTTTAGGTTTACTTTTTACTTGGTTGTGGCACTATTGTGTTATATATTGTTGCTTTTCTATATCCACTCTCTTGTACCTGCGATAAAAACCTGGTGCCAGATTGCCTCTTGTATTTCTAGAGTGCCTAATTTGTATTCCCAACTCATTTTTCCTTTTCTTTGACTCGGTTCTTTTTCTTAGCTTGATTTCACCAAGCTCAAACAAGCTGTGCGGCCAATTCTACTAGAAACAGGTTGCCTCGCTCTCTTTGCTTTCCTTCTGATATTTTTTTTTCCGTTGACTGCTTTTAAGATTGCCTTTCCATTTAACTTTGCTACCAGGCTAATTATCTGCCGACCTTAATTATAGGTTGCTTAATGCTTTAACCATGAGATTAAAGATTAATTGATTATCTAACATATAAATCTTATTTCTAAGCTATATTTGGATTTTTTTTGGGACATCATTAATGATCGAACTAATTAACAAACTAAAACAATTGCCAACCGACCTTTCAAGAAGCCGCATTCAACTTTTACACAATGCTCCATAACTAATAGTTCTCATTATTAAGATAATGTTCCATGCCTTTTACTTCCCTCTCTTTCCTTCCATTAATGTTCTGTAAAATTTGTACATTTAATTTCTCATAAAAAATTGTTCATATTTGTTATTGTTCTATTTCTAATCATTAAAAAAAGTTTTATGCAATTCATGTTTAACTCCCACAACTTTGTAATCATTTAAACAAAAAGATCCTAACATTGTTTTGTTTTCTTTGAACTTTTTTCGTCAAGGAAATTTGATATATAGATTTTATCAGATTTTGCTTCATTGCAATATTATTGACAAACTCATTTATTTTTTCTTACTATCAACATTCGTTCCTTTTTCTCTAATAGAATGTTGCTTCCTTTAGGTTCAAAGTTGATTGCATTGTGATTAATGGACATAATGTTGCAAACCTTCTTATAATAGGTAAAATAGTTGAAAACTTGTTGAATCTTCTACTCATCAGTATGTTTATGATAGAGGTTTCAAAGATCCATTCATCTTTGTTATAATCTAATTTTTTTTCCCTTTTCAAAATTTCCCAAAAGTCCAAAAAAAAAGTTTTTGATGCATTGATGTCTTTTTATAAGCTATTTTCACGTTCATTTTGTAATTTTCAACTATTTTTTTCTTATTGACATCTTTTAAAAAAATAGAAAAAGAAATGTTATTGATTCATTCACTTTTATTTCATAATTCTTGATTACTTCTTTTTTTATTATTCTAATTGAAGTTAACATTGTTCTTCGAAAAACCAAAATACAAAACATGAAAAAATAATTATAGAAAGCAAAATGAACAAGTAAGTTAAAGTGCAAAACATGAAAAATAAAGGGCTAAAAAAATATTCAGTAAGGATATTCTTAGGATATACTTAGAATAAGGGATAAAAAAATAAGAATATTTCTATGTAGAGTAGCATATATATAGAAGAGTTAGGGGGGAGCCAATAAAAAAAGGGGAGAAACCTTAACCACTATTGGAAGAGATAAAGAGAGAGAGAAAGGAAAGAGAGGAGAAAGAACATAGCCACCCACCTCACAAAACCTTAGCCACCATTGAAGAGTAGAAAAATAGGGGGGGGGGGAGAGAAAGAGAGTGATTTGAAATTTGAAAAAGAAACCTAATAAAAACCGTAATAACCTCTCTCCTACAAAAAAAACCCAAAAACAAAACCAAGAACCCTAGACTTTCCTCACTGTATTTTGGCTATCACAACAACAACCCTAACCTCTCTCTCATATCACCACATCATCTGACCAACTTCCATGGCCTTCTCTTATCGAGAAACACCATAAAAAAGGAAAGAGAAGCTACTAGAGAGAAAAACGATTGACCAATAAAGCTTTTAAGCCACAACTCTTCTCTTGTCAGATGGTAGTGACTTAACACTGCTGCCACTGTTAGGAAGAAGATAAGGTAGTACAACCTACGAAGTGGTCTCCGTGCTACCATCCCCCGCCATTAAGTCTGACGACATATTATAATCAAGGTTGTTTATAAAAGATAACATCAAGGGCAAAAAAGGTAAAAAATGTTTAGCCATCGACATTCTCCTCTAAACAACAATGATTTACACTGTCATCACCACAAAAAAGAGAAGGAATTGGTGCAACCTTTGGACTCATCCATACACCACCTCTTTTCTTCAGTAACTAGAAAGACGTGATGCAAACTAAGCTACCACTGCCAACTTTTACAATATTTTTCCACCATTGTTTTGCCATTGTCACCTATTGTTTTAGCCTTTTTTAGCCCACCTCATCCACTCTAAAAGGTTCATTTCAAATCCTAAACATTTTATGAATAATTATTATAGTTTATTGTTGGTTTGGATGTGTGTTGTGATGAAATTCTTGGGTTTGAACAAACTTTGATATTGATTGTGTATATGGACACTTGGATTTATTTGCGTATTTTTCAACATGATATGTTTTGTAGACAGGACAACATCAAGGCTATCCAAAAAAGACAACATCAGGGGAAAAAAAGCTGAAACTATTCGGCCATTGATCTCTTCTTATGATCGGCAATGACTTACACCGCTACTAGAAGGAGGAAATGGTGTAACCTATGAACCCATCCATGTACCATCTCTCTTCGCCAGTAACCAGAAAGACATTACACAAATCAAGTTGTCACTGTTAACTTTTACAACATTGTTCAATCACTATTTCGCCACTGCCACCCACTATTTCAGCCTTTTTTGGTCTACCTCATCCACTCTAAAATTTTGGTTTATTACTGGTTTGAATGTGTTGTGATGAAATTTTTGGGTTTGAATAAACTTTGAGAATGGTTGTGCATATCCACATGAATTTGTTTGCGTGTTTTCTAACATGATGTGTTTTATGGATGAACATGCATTGTAGATGTATTCAATGTATTTTCAAGTCCTTTTGGTTTTTGCACATCTAGGTCCAATCCTTCAAAGTTTACATCTTGCTTATGTTTGATGTTCTTGGTCATTTCTTTGTGTTATTTATGCATGAGTGTGTTTTTTTACATAAAAAGATAATGTTCATATTCACATATACATTTGTATTAGGTTTTATAAGTTGTTTATAAAATCCACCAAGGTTTCAGCCCACATTACAAGGACTTTATGGGTTGACATTCCAAATCTTTCAAAACATTTCCTTTTTTTTAATCATTTTTGCTAAAATATGAAAATCAATGTTTTTTTTTTTTATTGTTATTCACTCATGGTATTTAAGGCAATATCCTAAAATTGAATTGCATATGTGATTGTTAAATATAGCTGCACATCTTAAGGCAAATGAATTAATAAAGGTCATTGTCCAAATTTAATCCAAATGGGATATTCATACAAAAAAAAAAAAAAAGCCCATTATGAGTAGATAAACCTATAAAGATCACAATTTAGATGTTTAAGACTGAGGTATAAACTTCATTCAACAAAATGCAATTATATCTTCACCATAGAATAAGCGAACCTTCATGGGTTGTTGTCCATGGATCTTGGATGCATAAACAAATGTTTGGCACCATCCCTCTTTGGATTAAAGCCAAGTTCAATATGCCTAATATAGGTGTCGCACGTGTGCAGCGTCGCGGCGATCGCCCACCCACACTCAATGTGTGTGTGTCTGGAAAATATGGGGAGACAAGGAGTTCTTGTCTTTTTATCAGTGGAAAAAATGGAATGAGAGTCGCCACCTAGTATTCTGGTCACTAGGAACCCTAACTGGTCTCAGAGATCGGGTACGGAGACTGGTTGCGTAAAGGGAAGGTATTAGCACCCCAAATACGCCCTACCTAAGGTAAGCTGCATTGTTTAATTTGTCTGATCAAAATCTAAGGTTTGGTCACGTTTTCTAATTGTTGGTCCTGACTGTCTAAGATTCAAGAAAAGCCCTCCTAAAAAAGAAGGTTCTTATCTTAATGGGGTAAAACATAACCGTTCTAGCGTCAAATAAAAAAAACTACCTTTTTAATATCGGGAGTACGTTTTACGTATAAATTCATAATCCCTGATATTAAGAAAACAAAATAATTTTTTTGGAATTTTTGAAATATTGGCTAAGTTCTCGTGACTTTAATAAACTGGTTATTAAAGCTAAAATGCATGCTAAAATATTTTTTTTATTATTTTTCTTTGTTGTATGAAAATATGATGTAATTTTTTTTTTGAGAGACACGTATGCATGAAAACAAAAACATTTTTTTTTTAAGTTTTGACAAAAACCGGGTATTTTAATACCAGATTTGTATTTGTATGATGTAAAAATACAAACCAATATTAAGCAAAATTTAGTATAAAAATACGCGGAAGAATCACAAATTCTTGAAAATATTTTTTTGAAATTTTTTTGGGACCGGGCTAGAACCGGCCCACTCATTTTGGGCTGGGCCGGACTTGTCTGGCCCAGTGAACAGTGGAGCACTCTCCACTGTTCACGCAGAACAGTGGAGACGGTGTAGTGAAGAGGAGAAGAAGAAGGAAGAGGGGCGGACCTGCAGTGGCTTCAAGGAGGTGCTGCTGGCGGTTTCTGACCGGACAACGGCTTGGACGGTGGCTGACTTTTCTTCTTCTTCTCCGCGTCTTTTTTTTGCTCTGTGCTTCTCTGTTTCTGTTTTTTTTTTCTGTGTTTCTTCTTCTCGCCGCTTTTGTCTCCTACTTATCCTTTCTTCTTGTGTTTCTAATGGTGGCTGCTGTTGTGGGCGGAGCGACGGTGGTCCCAGGCGGAGATGCTGCAGTTTGTTTTCTTCTTCCCCGTGCAGAGGCGCAAGCCTCTGTTTCTCTGTATTTCTCTTCCTCTCACTTCTCTGCCTCTTCTTCTATTTTTGGACGTTGATGGTGCTGTCGGGGGTGACTAGGAGGAACAGTGGAGGCGATGGTGGTTCTTCTCTACGGTGGCGGGCAGTGTCTGCTGCTGTTTTTCTGCCTGTGCAGAGGTGCTGGCTCCTTCTTCTTCAAGGGTGTTGCAGCAGGGAAGGAAGATGGTGGGAGGCTGCCGGCGGTTGCTGACCAGTGGAGTTGCTATGGGGGGCGCCGGTGAGGAGTAGAGGCAAGCTGCTGCAATTCTTCTTTTCCCCTGTATGTTTCCTCTGTCAACAATGTTCACCTCTCTTTGTTCCTTCTCAAATCTCTCCTCTATTTTTTTTTAAACTCTCCTTTCTCTCGTCTTGCTCCCCTCTCTGTCACTACCTTTCTCTCCTTCTCCAAAATTTTGCCACCCCCCATTGGTTCTGTTCTCTCCCCTGTATTTATAGGCAGCCGGGGGAGAGGTTCACCATACCCTGTCCAAGTGCAGGGCATGGTGGCATGGGAGTTGCAGGGTATGGTTGTGTAGGTGTGGGTATGGGTCATGCGGGATTTTTGGGCAAGTGGGGTGGAGAGAGAGGGGGGAAGAATAGCGGGAAAAATTTTCAAAAATCTCCTTCTCCCCTGTCTCTGCATTTGCAGGGGAGAAGAAGCTGCACAGTGCCGTTCAAAACGGCACCGTGCAGTTTTTTTTTGTTTTTTTTTTCATTCATTTTTTTTTTGAAAAAAAGGAAAACAAAATTTGGGAGTGACCCAAAATTGGGTTATGACAATAGGCTCATCCAATTATTCTCTAACATCACTTGATGGACCATTAATGGTCATATGTTTTGATTAGGAACAATTGGTTGTACATAGATCAATTTTACTAATTTTTATCAAAATGAATGAATGATAGTAATTGAGAGTGGATAATATGACTTGAATTTTAAAATTGATAAACTCAAGCCTAAACATCCACCCAAGGTTTAACTCATTACAGTAGACCCATTCTAATCCCTATAGATAGATCATTGGTAGGTGGTGAGGCACAACAAACTTATTAGGAATAGAAGAAAAATAACAATGTAACTTACTTTAAATAGGATGTTTTTGGGTGATAATATTTTTTCTTTAGCATAACCAATCACGTACCTCAAAACTCTGAAGACTAGTTAGGATACCTAGTGACCATAATACCATGTGGCGACCTTTTTTTAATATAAAACTTTTTCCTCCCTTTCAAAACTAAAATTTGTTTTCTTATATAGGAAAGAGAGTGAGTCATCGTGATGTTAGGTTTGACAATCTTCACTCCTCCTATTAAAAAATCAAAACAATTCAAGAATGTTTTTAGATTCACTTTGATATCTTCAAATCAACTATTAATAGATAAGATATATTGACCAACAATGTTTTTTATGACAATCTTGAGATTGCATAGCCTTATCATCATCAACATACTCTTGAAAAACTTGTTATGCCATAAACAAACATTGACGCATCATCTTCTAAACCTAACATCTAGATCATAAAACACTCTTTGAACTCTAGCATGTCAAGAACAACAAGCTATTTTCATGTAAGGTTTTTTAAAAGATATTGTCTTTTCAGGTTAAACTTATTCAAAGAAATATCGTTCCTTATAAAAAAAAATAGGAAGCTATATTTCCCTTCAGGCTCAAAACCCTCTTGGGAACTAAGTTTTCCTCCAAAAACTTAATCTTTTAATTTTCCATGTTACATTTCCATTATCCATGCATAAAATACCTTGCTCTAATTTCAAATGCATCCTTCTCAATTTTCCATGTTGCATTTCAATGATCTATAAATTCATTTTGAATATTCAAAGTTTTAATGTATTGTATAATCCAATAAAGTGCCAACCAAACCTTGATTTTAATCTTTTCATGCCTTAATCTTCTCTATAAGACTAACATGTCATGGTCCCGACACAAAGAAACCTGCTTGATAAATGATGCTATTAGCAAACCTTGATACTCCTATTACTCGATCAAAGAAGAAAAAACAATCCACCCAACCTTTAAAAAAAGTTAGTTTGTCATCATTACTACCTCTTACATTAGATCATCCAACTATTCTTTCGGCCTAACCTTCAACTATTAATGATCCATTTACTTACAAACACCTTTTTCTTTTTCTTATTAAAGTAGAGTGCTATATATTCTATGGTCACTTTACCCCCTAACTTAAAAGGAAAAAAACCTAAAACATTTCTCATTCATCATAAATTTCTCAGTTTTTGTTGTTGTTGGTCAATTAATTGTTGTTAAAATTGTATAAAATCTTAAGCAAGAATTCCATACAAGAAAACAAATGTTGGAAGGTTCATACTTGCAAGCTTTTCTCTTTTTTTAACTTGGTTTTTTGTTTATAGGCTCCGCTTATGTTTTTTCCATTATGTTTCAGCTGAATTGACATTGTTAATGTTATTTTGCTACCCTTTCTTTCCCATACACTACTAAATTTTAATATGCTATTATCTTTAGTTTCTAACTTCAAAGACCAAGTTTTCTTAAATCTTTCATTACCATCAACACTATCTAATTGCATTTCATCCCTTTTTGTATATATTAATTTATTATCATGTCCTTACATGTCTTTTCCTTTTAAAATAAATAGTTTTTAACTTTGAAAAAAAAAAGAACCAAAATTTAATTGGCATTAATTTTTGTGTTTAATTTAAGCCCGTCGCTTGCGCGTAATATAGCATGAACACACTAACTAATTATTACTAATTAATATATTTATATTATCAAAACATTGTTTGAGCAACAAGTAGATTAAAAGTGAGGTTGGAAATCTGAACTCAATCATAAAAATTAAAAATTGATAAATCAAGTACTCATTAGGAGATTGTAAGATAGATTGGGTTTCAATAAAGTTTTAGTTATTTCTTTCTTTATGTTCTTCTTTCTCTTTCTCTCAAATTTCTAAATTGTTTCTCTCTTATTTCTTAACTACTTTGCAACTTTTATCCATTACATAATCATTCTAAATCTTGTATCGATTGTTAGCTGAGTAACTCTTGGAATATATGGAAAAGTGATTAATTGAGCAAGATCTAGTGATTTTAAAAAGATTAGAAGATTAAAAATATCAATCAAGAATTTTGTAAAGGTAATTTTACACCCATAATAAGAAATGTGATGATATGGTTTTGCAACACAATCATAAAATTGATGAGATAAAATAATTGGTTTGTGGACTTCGACGTATTCCAACAAAAGAAAAGAATAATGATAGAAAAGTTGGAGTTAATAGATCTAATAATGGTGTTATGGTTCCCATGATGGGGAAATTAATAACGAGTTCTTGAACAAAAGGTATATAAGAATAAGTAAAAAATCTAGGATACTATACTAAAATAAGAATGTCCCAATAAGAGTTTCCAAGAATTTTTGGGTAAATGGTTATGGTAAAATAATCTATTTTTGAGTTATCTTCAAATTCATTTTCTTTTCTTCCCAAAAAAAAAGATGAAACAATGCTATTTTGAACGGTATTGTTCTTCTTCTTCTTTCCCTATACGCGCAGAGGCAGGGAAGATTTTTCTCTGCCAAACTATTATTTATGAACCAATGTAACTTGAGAAATAAAAATGAAATGCATGCATACCTCCAAATGAGCAAATAGTCTGAGCAAATAGTGACAGTGGATAACGAGCACCAACAAAACAAAACACCAAAAGGCAAAGTTTCAAGGATTATAATTTGATGATATGAATAAGAAGACGCGAGATGATCTCCATACTAGAAAAAAAAAAAAAATTGGTGATAGCACGGGGCAAAGACATTCTAGACCTTTGTTTCTATTTTCAATAATTCATGAAATTGCGAATCTTTCAAAAAGTTAAAAATTAAAAGTTTGAAGTTCTAAGAAATTGAGGAGATCAAAAATGAGTTATGACAGCACATAGAAGCAGCAACAAAATCATTGGAAGAGCATAATGCGTGTAAAATACATACAATCTCACTCCCAAAAGCAAATTGTATAGCGAAATCCAAGCATGAACAACTTGCAGAAAACAGAAAATATACATAAAACAATGGAAGTACCATGCAAAAGAGAAGCCACAACCCACTTTTTATGAATGCAATAATTAAAATTCAATTCAAACTCAATTTGTGATCAGCACCTAAATAGCCTGGTATAGTGTTGCTTAGAAGGTTATGAGGTCGTCTTTAGAAGATTGCTGTTTCTTCGGGTCATGCACAACTTGGGATGTACCCCCACCCTTCTTACCAAAGATCATTTCATCAAGATCATCCATCATGTCATCATTGCTCCCTCCATGAGTCCCACCTCGTGAACCTGCAGGTTTCCTGACCAACGCATCTTCTTTCGCATTAACAGGTGAATCAGGCTCGACAGCAACAGGAATCATAGCAGGTTCAGGTATAACTGGAACCACTGATGGGGCTTTTAACTCTTCATACTTGGAGAGAACTTTCTGGATCTCGTCATTCACATTCAAAGCTTCAAAAAGCAGGGCCTCATTATCTCCAGCCTTCTCAATGATTCTTTGCACAGTCAATTGTGACTGCCGACACTGATGGACTAGAGTAGTCGTCAAATCATCCTGCCAATCAAAACAAAGCATTCTATAACTGAGATCTCAAACAAGAATTACTTGTTGCTCAACTTCTGAAATAGATTTCCCAAGTGAACCAACCCCTGCCCCAAACCAAAACAAGCATCATCATCTCCGCTAACATAAACAAAATTCCATCATGGATACTTAGAACGAGAAAACAACAATAAACCAAGTCGCTTCTTGAAACAGAGGAATTAAGGAAATCAGCATGCACATCAAGATAAATGAAAAAGCTATAGCATGGCAAGTGTTGGACAACAATCTTGGAGGATTTGCATACAGAAAGATGTGAATCATTAGCCATTCTCTAGGTTTAACATGGCATCAACAACTTCTAGTTTAACATAGTATGAAGCACCATTAACTACTTTTGCAGCCTCCAGGCTCTTCCATAAACTTGGTTCACTGATCAGAATTCTTACTGACAGTTATTGCTAATTCAAAGCCTTTTGTTTTTATGAGATGGAATTTTAGTGCATCTGTTCACCACCTAGTATGAATACACATTCAATTAACATAGCAATACGTTTTAGAATTAAGGGAGAAAATGCAAGTTGCAGGAAAAGAAAGAGATTGTTCAATAAACCAAAATAAAACAAGTAAATTTCGTAAGTTCTCTTGATAATAGACAACTATTTGAAAGTATCAAAATTACAGAGAGAGAAATTTGGTCCTAATTAAGATATCATACTTTACTTTTCTTCAACCACCTTATGCAGCCGCAACATGTATTGGAAGGAAAATAAAAAATTTTAAGGACAAGATGCTAGGTGGAAGATGGTAAATCAAAAAACTTCAGGGAGGTTCATGATAGGATTAGGTCGACAACATAACAATTGATCTTGAGATATTGCAATGTATGCTCCACTCTTTATCTGTTAGGACATGTGCAGTACAACAGGTTAAAGCAATACAGGATTAAGGAAAAATGGCCAGATATTGTGGAAGACAAATGAAAAGCAAAAATTCTCCACTGAATAATGTCTGTTCTTTTATTTTATCTGATAGGCAATCCCAGCCATCCTGGTGGAAACTGGCATATTTCCCGCTTCAAATTACTGCAAATCATGTTGACCCAATCCTTATAAAATATAATAGCTATGCACTTCGAGAGATATCACACCCAATGGCACATCCCTGTAGAGACAGGAGACAGGAACAGCCTCCTCTAGTATGCTTACCTTGTTGAACAGTTACACACATTTATGTTTACATTTTTCAAAGGTACTCACTATATTTGATCATCAAAATTAAATAGAAAATTTTCAATATTTAACTTATTGATCTTATTTTTTAGTTTTGACCAAATTGAATTAATGGATCCAAAACTGACATGAAAAGAATTGAGTGCTGATACAGCCTCTACATTTAGCCATGTTCTTGCCCCTCCTAGAATTTTGTTCACAATTCACCACTAATCAAACATTTATTTGTCAACAAGTAAGACTCCTCATCTGATTGGTGAGGATGAGTTTTCTTTTTTTGCGTCATAAAACAGTACAACATTATACCCCAAAATTCAAACAAACTAATATTTAAATCAATTCATGCATGTATGCTCTTGAAACAGGGGGGGGGGGGATGCGAAGCAGTATTAACTTGGGAAAGTTTATTCCCACTTGTTTATCTAAAATGATTAATTTGACAGCAAACAGTCAGACTATGAGGGGGCTAAGAATCAGCAATCTTTTGAATTTTCCCTTGCTTTCTACCATCTCAACTACAAGAAGTAAATGTAAATAAAAACTGAAAGCAGATCAACTAATGTCTTGGAACATTTACTCATTTCATTTCTATTTTATAACAGCTATGAACTTACATCAACAATTGCCTGCTGTTTCTTATGGGTCACTGGGTCCCTATCCTCAAAATTTTTCATTGTAGTTTACATAAGGTTTCACTATTAAAAGTAGATTCTGTTTGATTAGTTGTACAACATCAACTGATATTTTGCTAAGTTCTGTTAATAATTTGTTTAATAACAGCAAAAGTTATTAAGCAAGGCCACTCTTTAAACACAATTGTAACCTAATACACAAATGAAAATTAAATTCTCTTCATTGAATTCAAGACACGGGAGAAACAAAGAGAATTATATAATGAAGAGAATAGAGATTGTAAAGACTCTTGTTTTATTTGATGGGGAAAAAAAAAACCTTTAATGATCTTTCTATTTTTTCTCTATCCAACCAAAAATAGGTAAATTCATAGGGATCTGGACGGCAAAACATATGCAGATAGATCTACACACGTATGTTCCTATTGGTTGCCTCTTTAAAAAAAATAAGAAGAAAACACAGCATTTCCCACTCTCACTAGTCCAGCTTGATGAATGCAATGTCTGTCAGACATTCTCATTCTTCATGAGGCAATTTTGATTCGGCTCAAGAAACCAAAATAGATATAGTTAATTCGACAATAATTTCCTCCTGGCCGGTTTGGAAACTTCCTCCTATCCATAGGTGTCATGTTACCATGTATCAAGCATCATTAATTGTGTTTTTAAATGAATCTTTTCTCTGACCAATTTTTTATTGCTTGATAGATCTTTTATTTCCATCCTAAGTCTATGATTTTTTCTCACCCATGCTGTCCTAATAACATGACAGTTATGGGCAGGCGGAGACTCCCTCCAACCCGGGTAGGGAAAAAATTATTGTCCTAGCTAACCAGTCAGCAAAAAAAGTTTCCATATGAGAAGTGGGCTGATTATAACAATATGTTTGCATTGGAAACATTTTCAGAGATGAACTTGGACGAAGACATTAACATCACACAGTGAAAAAACCCAAAACTACCACCTTTTCACATGAGCTTTAAGAATGACGTCAACATCAAATACTAAGAACTCACATATGCATGTTGTCATCCCTGGCCCCCAGCTGCTAAGAATCCCTAAACTTATACCAATTTAAGAGTCCTGTTTTAATGCAAATCAAATCAATTTGAACATCAAAAATATATACACACATGTTACAAGTGCAAAATATGGAAGCTCGGGATTCCATGTTGTTATTCTGTCCTTCCTTCCAGTGGTACTGTTACTTTGCTGCCATTGCTGAAATTGGCACAAACAAGACTGATTCTTCTATTGAATCAGTCCTTGTTGGTTCTATGTGTGTTAATACTTGCTCCAACATGCCTTCTTATAATGATATACATCTTGACCCATGTATGTATACGTAGATGGTTGTATGGTATAATATGACGGAGTTGACACACTGGGTTATATTGAAGCTATGGTATGAGAAACACATAGTAGCATTCTTTTAAGCAGGTTGACAGTTGTTGGGATAGATTGAGAATGTTTGGTTGCAAGCAGAATTTCACTGAACATTTTTGTCTCATCCATTTTCAAGATGTATGAGAAGCAACCAAACACTCTTAGATCAATGATTGGAAGATGTTGTGTACTGACACAAATACACATGTAAATAAGTTGTTCCTCAAGTTGTTTGTAACTTTAGATATGGAATTCCTAGTATTAGATAATGATTACTCGAAGTATCATCTACAAAAAATTGTTAGAATTTACAGGCCAAATTCATTTTTTTTATCTTATCCAAGTAGACTTTGAAAAAATATAATGTTCAAATATCTGGGCAACTGAACTTGTGAGTTAACAGGGCAAGTGGCATTAAAATTGAGAAATAAAGATAAATAAGAGGTGTTAAACCAAAAAAAAAAGTACAAATAGGAGGCTAAGACAGAAAAACAATAAGCTGGGGCCTCTAAACAGAGCTATCTATTTCTACAATAGACACACACATAAACAAACAGAGCTCCCCTCTCTCTCTCTACATGTGTTTATTTCCCCTACTCAATCCTCAATGCCTTCTACAATTCCCAATTCCGAAAAAGAATTGAAAATCACATTTCAACTGCAAACAATTAAGAATTTTTAAAAGTAAATATATGTTTATATTAAAAACATACAAAAATTAAGAGATAATGCGAAAATACTCAACCATATCTCCATGGTTGTTAAACTTGCATTTTGACATGTACAGTTTAACAAGGTTCTGGAAACAATAAAACTTGTCGCCATGCTCATAAAACTGAGTCAACCAGGAATTGAAGCAAAATCAGTATTTAAAAAGTTGGAATTGTTAAAATCACAAATAGAATTGCAATGATAACATGTCTACATTTTATCAGTCTTTAGTATCTTATAAATGAATAAAGTACGTATTCATTTTAATTGGTGACATTTGGCTTCTTTTGGAGGACTTGAGTCATTAGGGATGACATTGCAATAAGCACCACTGATTGATTGACTTTGGAAGGGAAAATAAAACAACAAAAAAATTGAATTTATAGATAAGATTTCAGTTTTACTTTTTTTTTTTCTAAATCAAAATTTTATTAAATAGTTATTATATCATCAAAATCTAAAAGGAAAATTTGATGCAGACCCTAAAATAATAAATAAATAAATAATATGCAAAGTTATGCATTCACCATGGAAATAAGTCCACAAAAAGTTATGTCTACATGCAACCAAAAATACCAGCAAAGACCGACATAATTGCTTTGGCATTGACATAGATAAGACCGACTGTTTCTATAAGGTTTTTCTTTCTTCAACTTTTTTCTTTTTTGGGGTGGAGGGTTTGCTTGTTCCTGCATTCAAATTGGAAATCCGAGATTCTTAGAAAAATGGGCCAACTTATAAAGAATGTTCTCCATCGTCAATATAAAATTAAGAAATTAGAAATGTTCTATTTTTTCTTTGACCAGCATGTTACATCTGAACATGATAATCTTGTTTTTAATAATCCACTTAAAAAAGCCCACTCAAAAATAGCCTTATTTTTTCACAATTTAGCAGGTCCTAAGAATGGTTAGATAAGTCAATTTAGGTTGTGTGTTACTTTTCAGAAAATAGTTTTTTTTGGTTTTTGGCTCTAGTTTTCTTATTTATTCTAAAGAGATTTTTCCATAGAAAAATAAGGAAACATGTTTATTAAATACATCTTTTTTCAAAATGGAAAACAAGTGCCTTATTTGGCTTAAATTAAAAATATGAAAAGGAATGAACACATAACATTAGGTTAACCAAACAAGGCTCTTATTTTTATTGTGGATAATTTGGAAAACAACTATTTTTGTGTTTTCCAATTTTATGAAGAAGTAGAGAATTAGAAAACACAAAGTTTCTAAGAAATCAATTTTCATTTTCAGTTAGTAGACACATTTTCTTTAGTTTTCTATTTCTGAGAAAAAAAATTCTGCAAAACTGAAAAAATTTTCACAAGTAAACACAACTTTAATATCTTTAGAATGTTAGTTACTTTACCAAAGTCAAGTGAAAGTAAAAGAACAAAAGAATTCATACACAAACAATAAGAAGAGTTTAGGCATCTCATATTTGAAGTAGGATTATAGAGCTATTTTTTTATCTAATCAAAACCAATACATCCACACCAAATTAATTGGATATCGAAAACTTGTAAGATAAGAAGTACCTGTAATGCATCTTGTTCAGGTGAAGAGGACAACACTGTAGCGAGAAGCTCTATGCTGTTTCTTGCCACATCAAATGCTTCCTTTGTCTGTTCAGCTGTAAAGCTTTGCAGAGGAATATCATACTCAATCTGCCGTGCAAGACTAGTATCCACTTCTGGTGCCGACACAGAACGAGGTGGGGTGAAGATAGGCACTAAACTCTCATTGTCACGACCAGGGAACCGGATACCCCTTGATTTTAAACTCTTTAGAACAAAACGAACAAGTCAAGAAACAATAATGGTTCAAGAATTCATAAATCTGCACTAACCAAAGGACTACGTGAATTTATCTTCTATAGAAACACTGCAAAACAAAGCACCTGCATAATTTTCATCTGTGATCCATAAGACAATTTATTTCCACAAATATCCAAAGCAAACAAATCCTCTGTCAAATTAAATATGGAACAGTTCATTTAACTTCTATGGGTGAATTTTGGCATATTTACCCAGCCAACTTATTTTGATTTTACGACTCCCTCCCTTTCAACCAAGATTGTTAGGGCTAAGAATCATATTTCATCAAGCAGACAACTCTCTATGATATACTCTATAAAAAGGCTGACAGCCAAATAAAACCAACATCCAATATATCAATCCAAGTAATAGGAACTAATAGGAGATAGGGGGGGAAGCTGAACTTGAGACAACTATTAACATTAAATAATATTTTGTTGCTAGCAAGCCAAAAGACAATTGAGAATAGAACATTCCTTTTCTTTACCAAACATTCAAAAAGTGAAATCACTAAGAAACAAAAAGGAGTACCTTGTATGTTTCTTCAAAAACAGGTAAATAGCGCAGTTCACTGGTTGACTCTCCCCATGCTTCAATGAGCAATAGAGCTTTATTCCTATTATTGACGACAGTCTGAGGATCATCAATCAACTTTACCATTTCATCAAGAACCCTCTCAGCCGCCACCTCTGAGAAAGCCTTCTCACAATTCTTAGCACATGTTTCAAGCAACACTAAGGCTAAATACTGTACCCTAGCATTTTTTATCATGATCCTCTTCTTTATGCCACGAATCAATTCAACACTACTAACTTTTTCATGATCGATCATGTCACAGATATCAAGATTCATGGCCCAATCAGGCTCATCAAGCGTCTCTGCAGTGGCATCCTCGACAAGTTTATCGGCTTGGTTAGGACCTTGTAATAGCTCCTTCACCTTGAAGCTCATTGAGCTCATGCCTGCACTCATCTTTCGACCCACCTCGGCACCTCCAATCTTGAGGCGTTCGCCAAAAGCACTGACCTTCTCCATCAAATTGTCACTCATCTTCGCAGCCTTTTCCAAACCCTAAGATCAAGTCTTCAAATTGTTGTCCTGAAAGTCCAATAACCGACATAAACCAGAACAAAACCACGATACATCAAGTAGCAGAGAGCAAAAGGGATAACAAAAGCGAGTTTTTCACCTTTTGAAGCAACACGAAACAGAAAAGGATTCAAAATTTGACTTCTTTCTTTGCCTTATATTTTTCCGCTTGAGAGAATCATCTAATTAGAGAATATTAGGAGAGAGAGGACGACAGATTTGTTTGGGTGGTAGTTCTCTTCTCTAGGGGGGAAAAGTAGAGTCAACTCAACTATATTTCAAAGTTTGATCAAAATTCAAAGCTTTCTCAATTTTCTCTGAAACCAAACAAATATAGAAGACTGAGAAATCCAAATAAAAAACCCTCAAAATTCTGTTACTTTAATTTGATGAGCTGAGCATATTACAAGAACTCAGACATGATCAGATCAAATTAAAGACCACAATCTGAAAAAATAAACCTAACCTATTTTATTATTCCCGTGTAAGAAAAATAAAAGGATAGATTACCTTAGCAGTTTGTTGTTGTTATTGTTGTTGTTGTTGTTGTTGAGTCTTGACGATGATGATCTTTCGAAGGACCTTCTGTTTGTTTCAGTCTCCTTATTAACGTGCAAAGAAAATTAACATAATAATATTTCAGTTATTTTAAGGTATTTTTCGTTTGTACTTCTCCCATTGCTTAGAATTTTTTTTTTTTTTTTTTTCCTTTGGCTTATAAGGGAATTTATACCTACAGCGGCCCATTCGCCGGCCAAGCCGTCCTCCTTTTTCATTTTTCTTTCTTTCAAAATCGATGAACTCCATTCAAATATTCTTTATATTCAATTCTAATGAAAATGAAAATGTAGGAAAATTTTATATCTTTACAGCTAAAATAAACAAATACATTCACTCATACAAAACAATAATTATTCATGATAAAAATAGAAAATAAAATTAAAATCAATTGAATTCACTTAAATAAAAAAATCTTAATGAGTTAAGAGAGTTAAAAGATAATCGACCAATCAACTAAGTAATTAGAAATCATAATAAATAAATAAATAATAATTGATCAACGTTAATAACTAAAAATATAATTATATTTAGAGCAATAATTATCAATAAAATAATCAATCAAAAATCACAAACTAACTTAAAATTCATGTTTTTGTTAGAAATTACTGACATGTTCAATTCATGTTTTTAAAGTCACAAAAATATTGAGTTACAATGTTTAAAATATTAGTTATAGTAACAAAAACTTAGAACTTAACCAGTATTAGAGATGTTTAAAGATGAGTATTTATCATTTAATCCATTATTATAACACAGAATTAAACCTACACACACTTTTAATATCCACATATCCATTATGTTTTCATCAATTCCAATAAAGTCATCACCATTAATTATAAATGAACATGTTGGTGTATAGATGTCATTATATATATATATATATATATGAAAAAATTTAGTCAACTTGCTCTTGAAAGAATATCTTATTATTAATTTATAAATCTTTTTACTGTTAATATAAGGACTTTTTAGATAAAGATGGAAAGCGCAACAAACACAACTTATCAAAGCAACATCTCACATGTAATTACTTGAATCACACTTTCTTTGTTGTATATTTATCTCTTTATGCGACATTATATTTTTCAAACTTTTATAATTTGTAAATAATTGTACTTGACATCCTAAAGCAAACACTATAGTGATAAACTCTAAGTGATGAAAATGATAATTAACCTTATAAAGTTTCAATTGCCTTGAAGCGTAGGTAATCATCCTTTTATGCAGCATCGAAACACAACCTAATTCTTTTTTTATATGTCATTATAAACAATAAATCATTTTAATTATGAAGGAATTATCAATAAATAGCCGTTGTTAGTCTTCCTTTTGGTTTTTTCTTATCCATTTCCACCTTATTTCTTTTTATGTCAACTAAGTCAAAGGGATTGTTGCTATTATTAAAAATCCCTTAATAAACTTCTTGTAATAACTCGAAAATCCAAGAAAACTTTGAATCTCTATCATATTTACATATCTCTACTAAAAAGCCTACTTCTTTTAACCGAAAGTTATACCTATTCAATTTGGATCTAATTTCTTTTATATATATATATATATATATATATGTTTTCAAAATAATTTTTAAATTTAAATGTAAATTAATATCCATTATCTTTTTTATTTTGTTTATTTAGACTCTTTTAAATAACGGTTATTTTTTAGTTATTTTATATGCATTTAAATTTTTTAAGAGATTTTCTAATTCATTTATATTTTTTATGTTTTATATCAATAAATTTTATATTAAAAAATTAAAAAAAATTTATTTATAGATAATATTTTTAATACGTGTAACTTTTCATGATATATTTTTATTTTTTATTTTATTTAATTAATTTCACATGTGTTTATTTTTATTATAATTTAATTAAATAAAAAATCAATTTTTATGAATAAAATCCTTAAACACAACCATTTCAAACATCTAAGTCGTGAAAATGAATATCTTGATTTATATCTGACTCTTAATTTTTTAATTTTTATCTTTATATATTGTTAATAAATTTTTATATATTTATTATTGCACATAATTCTTAATTTAATATATTAAATATGTACATAAGTTTTTTAATTTTAATTTTTTATATAAAAAATAGATTGAAAAAATCTGTATATTTAATTTTTTTATGAAAAAGATCTGACTTGAAATAGGTAGTGTGTGTGTGTATATGTCTGTATATATAATACCCGTAGCAGCAGCAGCAAACTAGCCAGTGAAAAAATAAAAAGACGACTCGATACACAGAGTGTATTCTGCTGGGTTTAACCTAAATTGTAGAGGCAGGAGAAGTGCGCATCTCAATTGATCATTTCGTGGTGATCGGTTTCTGAACAACTGCACAGGTGTAGCTTCTCCCCGAACTATGATTCTTATTCTATTTTTTATATTTTTTAGGCTAAAGTTTTTATATGTATAATAATAATGTTAATAATCTAGGGTTTGAATTGCAGGTAGAGTAATTGAATTGATGGATTTGAATTGGCTTAGTGCCATATTAGTTGGGGCAGGCTGCCTTGCTTTAGGTTACTGCATTGGGACACGCTGCCCTTCTTTCATCTTTTTAAGGTTAACACCAAAAGTGGTTAAAGACACCAAAACTAACCCTAGTAGTCATCATGGAAACAAGAAAAACAAGTCCAAAGAACCATTTGAGATTGATAAGCTGGCTGATATTCTTGATGATTTCAAGATGGTAATGCCTTTTTTTTTCCATCTGAAAAATGAAGTATGTCCTTATTACAATTTCTTTATATGATTTTTTTTATATTTCTTTATCCTTTTTAATGTAGGTGTTGGTTGTCAGAAACGATCTTAAGATGGGAAAAGGGAAAATTGCAGCTCAATGCAGGTTGCCTTCTTTATTCTTCAGGAGCTGTCTTTGTGTTAGCTATTAGTTGGAACAAGGGAGCTATATCTTACTTTCTTTTTACAGAATTATTCCTTTTCTTTTTCAAAATCTTGTTAGATTTAGACTAAAGAGGCTATAAAATGACATTCAAATTCGCTAGAGTAAACTAGTTTTAGCTGATACTTGAATTACTTTCTGGGTCCGGAGGCTGTTCTCTTATCTGTAGAATAGACAGACAGTTCTAGAGATAGAAGCAAACAACTTAAAAGATAGCTGATTATTCTTTTTTTTGTGAACCCAAAACAATTACGATATCAGTTATTGACACCATTTGTATAACAATTCATCAGTGGAAACTTTATTGATTGGTGGTTTGGCAATTGAGAGATTATCTGATTATCAAGAAATCCCATGATGGCTGATTTTCTAGCTTGTTGACCACTGAGACCATCTACTGAATAGCTTCTGTAACTAATTGTCAAGGGAACAACCAACTACAGCCTGGTTTTGTGTACAAGTAGCACGATAATATATGATTAAATTGTTTTATGATATTGGCATGTTGGTATATGAAGAACAACATTGAGACATTTAGCAAGTGAGTTTAAAAGTGGAAAATCTTCCAAAAGTAAAAGTGGCCTTGGCTAGTGTTTTCAGATATGGTAAGTTTGGATTATTTAGTTTCGCAAAAGTTGGGTTACAAATCTGCTTTACTGGCTATGCTGTGGTTCACGGCCTCTTTTGCATCCCAACACCTACCAACTTATTGGATGTTACCTTGAATGTCGCATAACTATGTGGCTTATAGATCCTGTTGAGAAGTTATCGATTTGGATCTATATTTCAGTCTCATTTATTTGTTGAAGCAGTTGCCACCAGGGACCAGAGGGTCTACTTTTACCCTATGGTTTTGCCACAATTGTTGTCTGATTAAAATATGGTCTTAGATACCATATCCCCTTCTTTCACCTTTCCCTGTTTCTTTCATGCACCGAGGCAGATTATTATTTGTTACTTTGATGACTATTCGTTCTCCTGATCTTTAGTAAATAGTTGATTACTTGACACTGACAAGAGTCAAATTTTTGCCATATTCCTTTGAACATGCAGTCCTCCTATTCAATGATAGATTAACATTAACAATCCTCATTCATGTAATTTTCATGTTCTTTTTCTATGATTGAACACTGTTTAAATTTTTGTGATTTGTCATTGGTTTTAGTCATGCAACTTTGGGCCTGTATAAAAAGCTTCTTAACCGAGCACCTAAGGCTTTAAACAGGTACTACACTTGCTGTTCTAAATGACATAGCCTTATGGTTATGCTTTTTTGCTCCTCGCTTTTCTCTTTTGTGCCACTTCTTCTTCAGTTTCAAATATTTTGCAAATATGCAGGTGGGAGATGTGTGCTCAGCCAAAGGTGGTCGTGAAAATTGAAAGTGAGGAGGATATGCTTGTTTTGCAAGTCAGTATGTCAATTTTTTTTTTGTGTCACCTCAGTTAATTTCATCAAATTGATACTATGGGATCATTTTTGTTTTTTGCTATTTCAAGGAAAAATAGTAGACAGTATCATTTAACTTGTTAGTCTATAAATGGATGACAAATGAATTTCCGATGTGTATAGTTTTATATGTTTAAAGCTACAAAAACTTTTCTCCTTATCTGGACACAGAGATATATTATGGATTTTTTTAGTCTTAGGTTAAAGGAATTTTCCTTTAGCCTTGTTTCAACCATCTTTCTTGATGGCAAGTTTAGGTTTCTAAGTGAATTTTTAAGCCGCCTCTCCCAGCTTATAGCCCAATTCACTACGCCTACCTTTGTTTTTACCGGTGCCACTTTGCAGCCTGGTGGTACATTCATTGACCTATTCATCCAATCAAACTGAATATCAGTTGTAGTTGATGTGTGCATCAGATGAGAACCCTAAAAAAATAGCAGACATCAAAATGAACTCAACAAAAATTTGGAAAGTTCGCTTAGTACCTCTTGATATTCTTGGGAATGCATCCCAGTTGAACATCCAAGCTCATTTTTGCAGCAAATTTCTCTTTTTCGAGGTTTTTCTCAACCATTGCATTTGTGTTTGCTGTTATGCTAGTTAAATAGGTAAAAAGACCAACCAACTTATGATGCCTTTTTTTTTTATATATAATTTTAAAGCTTTGTTGGCTGAGACTATTATCTATTTTATTCCGAGTCTGATGTTTCAACTATGACCTTTTATTCTACTGGTTTTAGTGCTGTTCTCCTTTATTTTTATTATGGTTTCCATAATTTGTTGTTTATCTGGTCTGATTCATTCTTGACGAATTCATTTTCAACTATTACAGGAGAGGGCAAAATCACTTAAACTACCAACCCATATTACTATTGATGCTGGAAGAACACAGATTGCTCCAAGTGAGTTGCAAAGCTGATTTTTATTTTATTTAGATTGATGATTGCTCATAAAATTTCATTTTTTTGGGAGTATTATTTTTGCCTTGAACTCACATGGAATGGTTTTTTTTATGTAATTTAAATTTTAGGAAGAATGGTAATTCATGAGTTTGTAGAATCAAATTAACAGGATGTAGAAAAATGCATTTGAGCTGTAGTTAGTGTGGGGGTGGGAGGCAGTAGCAGGAATTTGGCTAAAAGGTGGAAGCGAGAAATCACTTAAATTTTTTTGAAGCACAAAGCCATTTGGGATATGTTATTTCGCTTATAAATTTCCAAAAAGTATTTGTTGTGAAGTTAATGGATTAGAAACTTGGAAGTATCTCAAACCTCAGACAGGCAGACCTATTTTTGACAGTCTAGGTGATCATATTATTGATTCATTGAACATTTTAGCAGCTGCAAGTCTCTAATAATGTGATTGTTATTTTTTCTTAAATTAACATGAGATTTTGATAGTATGCATGTGTTTGTATATTCTAATGGCGCAATTGAACAAGTGTGAATGGGATTAGCATGTTTCCTTGAAAACTGAAGAAAAACCAAGCTTTCTTGCACTTTGATTTTTTGGTTATGGATGTTGCTCCAAATGCCTGATTTGCTTCTTTAAACTCATTTATACCAAAAAGTGTGTTCCAACAAGCTTGCTATCCAATTTACCTACAGTGCATTTTCTTTTGGTCTTTAACAAAAGTTGGACTGAAATTTATTTGTTGCTGTTGATTCAGATTCAAGAACAGTGATGGCTATTCTTGGTAAGAGTTTCCGTTCCAGTATGCTTGTGTCATATCAGCTATATGATTTGTCTGTGTTGGATCTATTTGTAGTTTGTTTGTTAAATTTGCTTTACTTTAGATCAAAAAATGGTCTATTAAATAGTAAAATTAGATGTAAGAATTTATGAACTACATAATCTAGCTTTCAGAAAATATGGAAATTATGAGCAAAAAGTATTTAACATACTTTTACGACATTAACAATAGAAAATGTAACTTTTGACAAGTCAGTAAGTTTTTACTTGAATTTCGTTGTTAACCTTCAAAGTTCAAGTATGTAATTAACTGAAGATATTGGTTGATTCATGGCTTTTTTCATAATAGGGTGCTCCCAAATCTTATTTTCCAGAATATATTCAGTGTTATCCTTGTATGACTCAAAAACTAACAAGAGAAACGATTTGGTGGAGCCTGCATGCTGTTAACTACGCTTCCATTCTCTAAACCTCTGTTTTTGCAGGACCTGTTGAAGTGGTTGATGATGTCACAGGTGGGCTGAAGCTTTTGTAGTAGCTTCTTCATTGAGGTGATGACCTTTAAGCCCTACTGACTGAGTTTTCTGAAGATCTCACCGACAATGAACAATGTTCTACACATTTGAAGGAAAATTGATCAATCAATATATGAGAAAACCAGTCTGCAAGGCCTTATCAATCAATTTCATGATCATTACTTTTAATAGTACTTTTTTATGGTGGCAAAAATTTTGTAATTGCCCAGCCATGGTGGCGATTGCAGTACTTGGAAGTTATTTGCGCAGAAGATGGGGTAACAATGATTTCCCTTGATTTTATTAGCACAAGATTTGGCATCTCTGTTACTTTCTAATTAATTGCAATGTTAATTTGGTTATTAAGAAGATAATTGGTTGACAAGAAGGAGACAACATAACGATGTTTTGTGTTTTTTAGCGTGCCAGCGAAACTGTGGAAAACAGCAAGTAAGAAGGTAAATATTCTAACTCTCTTTTTTTGTTCTTTGTAAAAATTGGGGGTTTTGAAACTTGGATTCTCAAATATAATCCTGAAATGTGATATTGGTTGAAATGAAAATAGTCGTTCATATGCGCTTTGTGTGCATGATATAATAGAGTTGTTCAAGTTCTTGGAGAAGGATTTGACATGAGTGTTTAGTTAATTTTACTCATAAGATTAGTTAATTTCTTTTAGTTTTCATATATACAGTCAATATTGCATGGAGAAGGGCTTTTGATATGGGAAGTAAATGTAAGAATATTATGGAAACTATAAAAGAGACCAACAAAATAAAATCAAATGAAATAAAAATCTATATGATAAGGAATAATTGAAAGAGAAGAATATAACCTTCGAGGTGTTTTTATTTTATTTTATTATGGATATGTATTTTTGGTATCATGATTTTGTTTTCAATCAAGAAACAAAAAGATATGTCTGTTCTATAATAATAAAATGAATTGAAAAATATATAAATTGTTAAATAAAAAGAGTTGTTAATATTACCAAAAGACTAAAAGTAAAGAGCGGATTTTCCTTAGAAAAGAAAAAGCAACGAATAGATTCACCTGTAAATATTTTATTTTGAATGTGTTTTTTTTGTTATAGGTTAATTTTGGTTGCTATGTCTAAATAATTTTATATTTTTGTTTTTATAAATGCATAATAAAATTATAAAAACACAACCTTTTTTTTTTATCTTAAATAGAAGTGTAAGAAAATGAAAGATAATTTACAATAATTTTTTTAAAATATTATGAAATTATAAAAAGAATTAAAAAATTAACTTAGTCCACCTAAAAACTTTCACTATCAACAAATAATGGGTTCACAATTGTTCTTTCTTAGATTTAACTAAGAGCTAGAACATGCATATCATCAAGAACAATCTATTCTTGGAATACAACAAGATTAAGGGAGAAATATTTGAGAAAAACTCACAACACTGACAACCCTGGTTTTTGACAAAACAACCAGCTTATACACTACTAATCTTTGATCCAACCGTCTAGAATGAAGAGTAACATGTTTAGAAGCTGCTGTTAAAATCTCAGCCCGATCCAACGGTTAACTAGATGGAAAATGAAGAAAGAAGACAGAACGTTCAGCTGCCTCCTTTTCTTTTCTTTCTCCCGTGTTCTCTGTTCTATCCAAGGTTGTCAATTCTGTTCCGTTTCGTCCAGAATGGTCGAAACATTCCATACCAATTTAAAAAACAGAACAAAACAGAACAATTTTTATCTCATTTTAAATCTCGGTCCGTTCTGGATTTTTTGGCTAAATTTCGGCCGGAACATTCCGGTTTCATTCCACATGTTCCGTTCCGCTCTTGAAAAGCCGTTGAATCAAATTGAACCTTGTTCAATTTAATTAATTAAACCATCCAAGTATAAAAAGCTCTTTTTCATTACTATTTTCAATAACAATGATATTAATAATAATATTGAAAATTTATTACTATTTTCATTAACAATGATATTAATTTTTTAAAATTAGATTTATCACTAATATATATGGTTTATATTCATGTTTTTTTTTTTTTTTCATATTTATACTTTGTAGGAATTTGAGCAAAACAAGGAATGCTTTAGATTCCATTAGCCTTGATAACATTGACCTAATTTTATATTTAAAATATTTGTGTTAAAACATTTTACTTTCATAATATTTTGATATTTTGTTTAAGTTGAATTACTCTAAGTTAAAGATCTATTTAATCTTGACTATTTAGAAATATTTTAAATTTTGAAATTATATTTGTTTGGTATTGTGTTTGTATTGCATAATTTATAATTAATTTATCTTGATTTTGAATTATGTTTATATATATATATATATATATATATATATGAACAGTACAACCCCGAAACGTCACGCCGAAACACTCCGAAACTGAAACATTCTATTCCAATTAAAAAAACAAAACACCTACCGAAACGGAATTGACAACCTTGGTTCTATTTTGCTCTAATTAATTCTATGCTATAGTAGCAGACCTATTTTATTTCAAAGAGGTTGCCTAGTTGTCTCTTACTAATTAATGTGGTGGTCCCATCATTACATGGTGTGGGACCACACACAACAAATCTCCCCTCGCGCACCATATGAGGAATTCGCCATACTTGCGATCAACTTGTAAACTTCAATGAAGGGGGCTCTACCAAGCCTACTTCCCTTCTACAAAACTCAAACTTCTCTCTCGGTAAAGGCTTGGTCATCATATCTGACGCATTGTTATCAGTATGGATCTTCTTAATAACAAATGACTTTATCTCCATAGCATCTTGAATCTATTGATATCTAACTTCAATGTGCTTTGATCGAGAGTGCAAAGTAGGATGCTTACTGAGATGGATTGCATTTTGACTGTCACAATACAACATAAAGTTCTCTTGAATTAGACCAAGTTCATGTAAGAACTTCTTCATCCATAACAACTCTTTGCTCCCTTCAGTAAGAGTAATATATTTAGCCTCTGTAGTGGATAATGCAACACATTTTTACAACCTTGATTGCCATGAGACTGCCCCCCTGCAAACTTCATCAAGTATCCTGATGTGGACTTTCTAGAATCAACATCACCGGTCATATCTGCATTGGTGTATCCATCCAACACCGGTTTATTATTGCCAAAACATAAGCTGAAACTAGAAGTGCCTTTGAGATACCTGAGTATCCATTTCACTGCTGACCAGTGTTCTTTACCAGGGTTGGAGAGGAACCGACTAACCACACCAGCTGCATGAGCTATATCCGGCCTTGTGTAAACTATGACATACATCAAACTACCAACTACGGATGCATAAGAAACCTTTTTCATCTCATCTTTTTCTTCATCACTTGAAGGACACTGCTTAGAACGTAGTTTAAAGTGGCTTGCAAGTGGAGAACAAACATGTTTGGAGTTGCTCATCTTTTGCTCATTGATTCCCCTCTCCAAGACGATCCATTGACACCAAGATTATTTTTTTTATATAGCTAGAGTGTGATCGACTAAAATCTTTTTACTATCTATTTTTTGATAATTTTCTCTATCATCTCTCAATATTCAAAGACCAAACTAATAAAAATAAAGTAGTAGGATCAAAATGTACATACCTAAATTATAGGAATCAAATATGCAAAAGTTAAAAACTTCAGGGATCAATATGAACTTTCATGTGCAAAAAATATAATATTTTTAAAGTACAAAACACTATGGATTCACCCCAATTATGTATCTATACACATTACACACACACACACACATTACACACACACACACACATTGTAACATATACTAAAACACATCAGTGTTTTACTGTGGATTGCACAGTGCAGTCCACAGTAAAACACTGATGCCTTTATTTTTATTTTTTTTTGTTTTTAATTTTTTTTTGTTTTTAATTTTTTACACTTATGCCTTTAGTTTTTTTTTTTTGCTTTGTTTTTTTCTTTTAATGAATTTTTTTTGTTTAATTTTTTTTGTTAATGTTTAATTTTTTTATTTAGTTATAAGACTCTCATGACATGGATCTCGGGTTTAACGGGTTAACCTGATTTGACGAGTTAACTCAAAATTTGTTTTTTGCTTTTTTTTTGTTTTAATTAATTTTTTTCGTTTAGTTTGTTAATGTTGAATTTCTTTCTATTTAACTATCAGACTTTCATGACACGTATCCCGGGTTTGACGGGTTGACCTGGTTTTAGACTGCACAGTGCAGTCTACAGTCCAAAGGCTGAGCTTTCTTTTTTTTTTTTTCAATTTTTTCCCGTTTTTATTATTATTATTTTTTGTTTTTTATGCCTTTCGGTTTTTTTTTTGCTTTTTTCTTTGTTTTTTTTCTTGGGTTTTTTTCTTTGCTTTTTTTTGTTGTTTTTCTTTTAATGAATTTTTTTTTGTTTAATTTAGTTTTTTAGTGTTAATTTTTTTTTATTTAGTTATCAGACTTTCATGATACAGATCCTGAGTTTGACGGGTTAACCTGGTTTGACGAGTTAACTTGAAATTTGTTTTTTGCTTTTTTTTTTCTTTTTAATTAATTGTTTTTGTTTAGTTTAGTTTTTTTCTTTTTAATTAATCTATTTAATTATCACATTTTTATGACACGACCTTGCAGCCAGACCCACATCCAAGGCTATTGAGTTTGGTATTGCAGCCAGACCCGCTTAAACTTGGGTCATGCAAGTTTAATGTTATTATTAATATTATAAATATGACTCTTGGGTCAGGCGTTGCAGCTAAACCCAAGACTCTTGGGTATAACTTTACATAAAGATCTAACACTTTTAGATCTTAGCTTTTTTTGATATTTTTTATGCAAAAAAAAAAAAAAGAAATTGACCCGCGGCATCGCGCGGGTCATGCAACTAGTTATGTTTTCAAAAGCATGTCTTCTTCATCATAAGAGTATATTTTCAAATAAAAAACTTATAACGATCTATAAAATAATTTTCAACAAACAAGCATAGAAATAATATTTTAATTAATTTTATGTCACTATATAAAAAATAAACAGAATAATTAATTTGATAAAATTATATAAATCATTTACAATAAAAAATAAATATTTTATTCATATTAAATATTCATGAGAAATGTTTTTTTTTTAAATCTACATATTAGGTTCATATATAATTATTCATAAAATATTTTTTTAATATTACTATTAAAACCCTAACCTTATATGAAAAAAATGGCATAATGGAATGATTTTTTTTCATGCATTATTTTAATAATTTTATTTATAAAGAATTTATTATAAAATAAAAAAAATATATAATTAAGAAATAAATAAAGGTGCAAGGTCTAAAAAAAGGTTAGATGTTAATGAGTAAGGAAAGCTAGGCTCGAGTGATTAGTTTATTGAAAGAGCTTAAGATTGGAAGCCTAAGCTATTTTTTATTTATTTAAACAGATAGGACAACATGTAGTCCCCCTAGATAAAAGATGTTTCCCCAACTATAATAAATTCCAGTCACCTTAAATGGCTAAAATATAGGGGTTCAGATAATTTGGGCCATAGAAACTCAAATTTCAACTATTTTCATGTAAAACAAACTATAAATATTGTAGTAACCTAAATAAATCTATTTCATATCCAAAAACACCCTCTAATTGTTCTAAAAATTTAAAGTCTTTAGAGTCCCAATTTATTTTTTCTAGTGTGATTATTAAATGACAAAACTAGGTTTATTGAACTCTCTTTTTCAAGGTGAACTCACCAAGGTTAGTTAGTTTATGATTGAAATGTGACCAATCATAACCTTTATCTCTCTTCTCATTTTTCCAGCAAGTTTTTGTTGTTCTCTCAATATTCAAAGATGAATATATAATAAAAATGAAATTTAGGGTTAAAATATAAAAATATAAAGTTATTGGAATGTAAAAAATTGTAAAATTTAGAAATCATATTGTAATTTGACGTGATATAATTGGCCGAACAGTAACATCCAAATCTTTGAATTGAATTGAATTCCAATGGTTAAATCAATTCTTGGGTTTGGAACCCTTTAGATGGTATTTGATATGAATTCCAAATGGAATTCTATTGCTAAAAAGTGACCAAAAGCAAATCAGATGGGAGACCATCTCATTTGCTACATTAATTCCCTTTAAAATTGTCAATAAATATCTGTTTGTTTCCTGTCCATATTTTTCTATGTTTATTTCTAGAAAAATATTTTTTTAAAAATATTTATCTATGTTTGTTTCTTGTAAAATATTTTATTGAAATATTGATTAAAACAAAATATTTTATAGTTAATCTTCAAACTTAGTTAATTTGCTGGAAAATATTTTCAGCTCATAAAGTTACGGAAAATATTTTACAAATAGTAATTCAATTACAATATCATTTAATTATTCTACCACCACCACCATCACCATCTCACCACCAACTTCACCACCGCTACTACCACTATCTCCTCTTTCACCACTATCACAACCACCTTATTGCCACCTCCTCCTTTACCACCTCCACCACCACCACGACCACCTCCTCCACAACCAATGCCATGTCACTAACACCTCCTCCTTCACCACCACCTCCACCACTATCTCACACTACCATCATTGAAAAATATTTACATGTAAATATTTTTCAAGCTAAACATTGAAAAATATTTTTTATCCATAAAATTATTTTACACAATAGTAAGACCCAACCCGGTACAATGATTGGATCACGAGTCAGATGGGATGACCCGGGTCAACAAAAAAAAAAGAATTCCAATGCAACACTTATAGAAAACACCTAACTAGTTACAATGCAACACTTTATAAATCAAATTTAAATTTTAAATCAACAACATAAATTTAATTCAATATCCAAAACACAAACCAAATATAAATTCTAAAATATTTAAAACAAAACATCCAAAAAACATAAATTCTAAATAAAAAATACATTCACTTTTGTTGAATGAACACATTAAGTTCTTTAGTATCCACCGAAGCAAAATTTGGATAAAATATCAGTGGAATTGAGCCAATCTCGTCAACACCTAATAAAACACCATCATGTTCATTTGAAGATTCATCATCACAATCATCTTCAATCTCATTAATATTTATGAAATCTGCATTTAAAACACAATTAACAAATAAATATTATGTGTTAAACAATACTTTGTTTTAAATAATATTTTTCACTAAACCTTTTTTTCTAATGTTTTTATGGAGGCTGATTATCCACACAAGCAGCAACAACTATACTTATCCTGCCTTCGAGTCACACAAATAAATTCAAGCTAAAATCCTTGTCTAGTTATATTTTATCAGTAAAATTGTACTAGTGTTCTAAGAAGATTCATTGATAAAATACGTATTTTAATTGCCATTGCAATTGGACTTTAGCAAATAAATAACCAATCGAAAAGTGTTTTCAATATGATTTAATTTTTTTTGCATGTCACATAAAAAAAATTGCAATGAAAAATATAATAGAGATACAAATGAATCTAAGCCTTTTTTTTGGCTTTATAAAAACTTTAACTTATTAGCATGGAAGCCTAGAAACTTAATTAGCATGGAACACCACTCAGTTATAGAAAATCCTTTAAATACTGGTGGATCATGAATTCCTATAAAGAAAACACTTGATTAAATAATATGCAAAATTTACCATTCTTGGTGATTTAATAACCATCACATTATTTTACTTGGAAGAATCAAGCAACGAAGAACAAAATGGTAAAGAAAAAAAGGATATATAGTTTGCCTGCAAAACGCGGTTCTCCAAGCATATAGTTACGAGTTTGCTTAAGCAATCAGTAAAGAACACAAATCTGAGAGAGAAGAAAGGTTTAGAAAAGGAGAATATTTTGACTGATAAAATATTTATTAATTATTTTTTCATGATGCTGAAAAGGAGAATATTTGTGCTCAAGTGCTTTCTTATAGACAAAAAAATAAATAAAAAGAAACAAATAACAACAACTTTATCTGACTTTAATTCGTAAATCTGAACTGAAGAGAGCCAAATCAAGAAAAGAAATAAACACCCTGCAAAAACAGATTTAGAGTTTATTGAGGGCCTCTTCTTGTTATTATAACCAGAAGAGAGATGGGGACAAAATTTGGTATGGCTTGCCTTGAAGTTTTTTGCGTGTACTTAAATTCCTTCTGCTCTTCTTTGCAACTGATATAGCTTTGAAGATTGAAGAGATTATGTTTTCCGTCTTCATGTTGCAAATAGTTTGACAGTAAGTGAATTTTATTCACCACTCTAAAGGCTAAAACATTTATGTTTTACTTTTTTTTACATATATAAACAGTCGGGTCTCATCTGGATTTACCCGGGTCTTACAGGTTCTGGGTCGACCCTCCGAGTTGACTGAGTTTGCCGGGCCAAATCACTAGCTGGTTTTTTTTTTACCCAACCTAGCCCAAGCCCCAGGTCTATCGAGTCCCGGGTCGACCCACTGGGTTGAACCGAGTTTTAAAACTATGCTCTTAACAACACAATCCCTTTTATGTACAAAATCGCCCACGTGTATTCTTTAATCTTTGTCTCTAAGAAGTGACCATCACTTACTATCAAACGACGCCTGTCCTCTCAGGTAAGAACTAACAACACAACACCATCCCTAAAACCTTATTGCATGTATTTTACATTTATGACTTGCTTGTCTCTGTCTGTTTCTTTCCTTTTCGAGGCATTAAACTCCCATCTCCTCAACTTCTATTTTCTTTATTCGTCGATTTGGTAATCGTGTGATGTTCTCTCTCTGTTCTTTCTTCCTAACTGTAATGTACTTAGAATTGTAAATGTAATAATAAACCAGGTACTGAACAACCAACATTTTGTAAAAGGACAAATCGTGAAGGCTATTTCTCCGATTCTCTTTATGGAGCCAAATTTCTATCCTACTAGTTGCTTCCTTCAATATTTGCATGGGACCCGAGCAACGTCTAAAACTACAGTTGCTCGACTGCGAATTTAACCATGTGCATTTTAATATTTTAAAACTACGTCAGCATTCTGCAGCCACCCAATCCTGGTTTCTTCTCCTGTCGAGATAATCCATACGTCCTAGACAGATTATTTTAATTTCTTATTCTATCTTTCTATTGACTTTAATTTCTTTATTTTTCTTCTTCAAGGAAATTTTAAAATTGTAGAACATGTCATCAAAGTTTCATGTATTTGGCAAGCATGACTTCTATTCCATTATTGTATATATGCAGTACAATACATCTAAGATTGTTGAAGAGTTCAGAATACAGGACTATCTCTTAGTTGCTACGCTATTCTGTCCAAGGTTGTCCTTCCATGAGTTCGTGCTTGCCTCTTAAAAGTTCACAATGATCCTTGGTAATTGTGGCATAGGGAGACAATCTCTTAGTTAACCCCTGCAACTCAAGAACTTCATGGTAAGTTGTTTCCTAGTTACTATGAAGTTCTTGAGTTGATAAACCTCAATCTCGATATGATTGATAGGACCTTCCAAGAAAAGATATACATAGAGATAAGCGGAGCCTGCATGAGTTATTGATGCATGTAATTAATGTTTTTTTTTTTTTTTCTATTTACTCCTTTTTCCTATAATTTTTGTATTTAAGTAACTTTGTTAGAATTTGCTTGAGAATCAATCAAGTGTCTATTAAGCGCATATATAACTCTAAAAATGTACCTTATCTTGCGTGACACCTTTATTTCTTTTAGTTTATACTAGATTTGTGGTTCGTGTTTCGCTTCCGGCTAAATAATTTTAATTTCAATTTAAAAAAATGCTAAGAAAAAAAATTTAAAATCTGATTCATTGTTTCAATTAATAATTTAAATAATATGATTAAAAAATGCAAAAATAATAAATAAACAGACAAAAATAACAACAAAAAAATTCAAAAAACTCGATTTGAGCCAACTCAGATTATGAAACAATACAATGTTGAAGGGAAAAACTAAAAAAAAATAAGACAAACAACAAAAAAAACCCAGTTAAATCAATTTAGCTCGCAAACTTTGCAACAATGAACATTATGTTCGAAGACCAATTCCTAATAAATCAAATGAGAATATGATAATTCTAAAAACAAATATGAAAAGAAAAAAGATGAAGCTCAATATCTAGCAAATAAAATGTTGAAGGGAAAAAATTAAGAAAAAACAATAATTTAAAAAAGGTAAAAAAACTCGATTTGAGCCCTTCCAGGTCAAGATGCAAAATTTCTAACCAAGTCGTGATACCAAATGATGTTTTCGAAAGCAAATTGAATAAAATTATAAAGCTCAATTATAGAACAACTTAATGTAAAAGAAATTTAATTTAAAAAGGCAATGAAAAAAAATATGAGTCAACCCAGGTTAACCCGCAAACCCATGACCATGGAAATCATGAAATCCTTAAACCGGGTTTCATTAAGAAGTTTAATTCCCAGCTAATTTAATTTTAAAGTATAAAATCATGATAAAAATATCAATTTAAAAAACTTTCCAAAGAAAAAAAAAACAACAATAAAAAGTGTAAGAAAAATAAACAAAGGAAATAGAAAAGACTGAGAGAGTTTGAACTTGTTGGCTTGCTTACCATTTACTTTTTATTCAACGTATTTATAGAGTATTACATGTAACAAACTATAGAAAATCAAGGAGTACAAATAAATGATTTACAATTAACATTAATCTATTGTTTTAAGCACAATAGAATGAGAAAAATCTGGAGGTGATTTGTTTGCTGCACAATTGTTAACCTGATCTGATTTCTTCGACTTCTCCCTTGATTCTCTCAACAGATATTTGACTGAGTCATTGCATGCTCTAACACCCTCCTGCAAACTAATAGGGAGTTGACGAACCATGATTTTGGACCTCAAAAATTGAAATCAAGTTGTCGTTTGTCCCTTGGTAAATATGTCAACTAACTAGTCTTTTGTTGAGATATGCTTAACCAAAATATCTTTATTAACTACTTTTTCTCTAATGAAATGATAATCAATTTCCACGTGTTTAGTTCTAGCATGAAAAACAGGATTTGAGGCTAATGCCAGTGCTCTTATGTTGTCACACCAAATAATTGGAGGCGAGTAAAGATACAGTTGTAACTCCTTCATTAGCATTCTTATCTAGTAAGCTTCGGCTTTGGCTAAAGCCATGTTTCGGTATTTTGCTTCCGTGCTTGAACGTGAGACAACTCTTTATTTCTTGGCGTACCATGATATTAAATTTTTCCTGAGAAAAATACTGAATCCACTTGTGCTTCTTCTATCATATGGGTTACCAGCCCAATTTGAGTCACAAAAAACATGAATGTCAATCGTAGAGGGGGAATAAAAAAGTCCATAATCCACCGTAGCTTTTAAATATCGAAGAACCCTTTTGACTGCCATCCAATGAGTATCTCGTGGATTATGCATGAATTGACATAATTGATTTACTGCATATGAAATATTAGGACGTGAAATTGTGCAATATTGTAATGCGCCCACCACACGCCTGTATTCAGTAGGGTCTGGTAAAAGTATGCCATCATACAAAGATAACTTCATTCCTGAAGTTGTTGGATATGCGAGTGGCTTTGCTCCTTGCATTTTGGTGCTATCAAGAAGATTTGAGATGTATTTTGCTTGCCGAAGATGAAGGCCTTCATTGTTATGTTGGGCTTCAACTCCAAGAAAATAACTTAATTGTCCAAGATCTCTAATATGGAATTGGTCTTTCAAACTGTCAATAAAAGATATGATGGCAGAATGGCTTGATCCAGTGATGATGATGCCATCTACATATACTAACACAAAAATTTTCAATGTGTTAGTGCAAAACATAAACAATGAATAATCAACTTTTGATTCTTCAAAGCCAAGTTCTAATAATTATTGAGATAACCTCCGAAACCAAGCTCTTGGAGCTTGTTTGAGACCATAGAGAGACTTATGAAGTTGACACACGAGATCAGGTTGACTCTCATCAATGAATCCTTGAGGTTGTTCCATATACACCTTTTCATCAAGTATGCCATGTAAGAATGCATTGGAGACATCTAATTGTCTTATAGGCCAATGAAATTGAACTGTAATAGATAAAATCAATCTAACTGTAGTCGATTTAACTATCGGGGAAAAGGTATCGAAGCAATTAATTCCAAATTTTTATTCCTCACTACATGTTTGTTGTGTGGTATTGGACAGAGAGACCACGACCCATTTTCCATCAAAGCATCAAATTCACATCCCATAGCTTGTCTCCATTCAAGTTGTGTCACTGCTTGTGTATAGCAAATTGGTTTAGATTCTGTTTAGATACTAGTCAAACAATGAAAAAGATGATGAGTGTAATAAAACATTTTGAATCCAGAAAAGTATTTTGGTTTTAAATTCCCTATTTTGGACCGAATGATGATATTTCTTTCTGGTTGCTCAAGGGGAGGTGCTTGTGGATCAGGATTGGTAGGTTCTTGATAAGAAATTATGTCTATATTAGACTCCAATGGGCTCATAGACAAAGGTAAAGCTATAGAATCATTATTATGCAAGGATAAGGTAGTATATGGATAAGATGAGGTATTGTTTTCACAAGCAAGATCAAATGAATTTGAACCGGGAATTAAATTAAGTGGAATGGAATGTGAGATAGGAAATAAACCTGTCGACATCGTGAGTCCTGATAAAGACCATGAATTGGACGCTCCAAGGCAAATAGTTGGGGCTGACCAATTTTTGGGAAACAGGTTGGGCATTGGCTTGAATAGTAGGTTGAGGAAGCTGGACATGGTCATAGGAGGTAGAGGCCATTTGTTTGAAAATAGAAGCGTGTATCAAGATCAAGCGTCTGCCTTTTTACCAGCTGATACCATGCAAGAAAAATAAATAGAGGAAATAGAAAAGACTGAGAGAGTTTGAACTTGATGGCTTGCTTACCATTTATTTTTTATTCAACATATTTATAGAGTATTACATGTAATTATAGAAAATCAAGGAGTACAAATAAATGATTTACAGCTAACATTAATATGTTGTTTTAATCACAACAGAATGAGAAAAATCTGGACGTGATTTGTTTGCTGCACAGTTGTCAACCTGATCTGATTTCTTCAACTTCTCCCTTGATTCTCTCAATAGATATTTGACAGAGTCATTGCATGCTCTAACAAAAATAATAAGAATCAAATTTGATAGGAAAAAAAAAACCCCATGGAGGATAAAATTGTTAAAAAAAAAACACAACCTAAAAAGTAATCGGGATAGAAAGGAAAGGAAAAAAAAAATACAAAGATCAATTTCTAATAAATCAAATATTGAAGGTTGAAATTGAAATAATTCAATTTAGAAAAGGAACAAAAAAAAATCAATATGTGTTAACTTTTGAAACTAGCGACTCTGGTCATGAATACGAGACTAACCCCATAGCAACGAAAAAAATATGAATTAACCCAGGTTAACTTGCAAATCCTACGACCATGGGCACAAGATTAAGATAACCCAATAGAAATGAAAGGAAAAAAAAGGATAGGAAGACTAATTTCAAATAAATTAAATGTTGAAGGATGAAATTGAAATAAATCAATTTAAAAAAAAGAACTGATTTGCCTTAGCTCCCTAACCTGAAAAAACTAGCAATCTGATATGAAGATGAATGAATGTACGTTTGGTTATATGATTGTTTTTTTTTATGGTGTTTAGGCTAAAAATTACATGATTTGTAATGGAAATGAATGATAAAATCTGAATGAAACTCTTTAATAAATCGAAGACACCACAAAGAAATTCCTATTAGGATAAAGATGCCACACTATTTGTTATTAAAAGAATGATAAGTCTTATTTGTTCTTCAATCAATTCTAAAAATGGAAGAACAAGCAAGAAAACTCTTTAAAGGAGAAGTTGAAAAGTTTTATATTATTTCCAAAGTCCCCTATATATGGTGTGAAACATCATTATATACTTGGAACAACCCTTCAAGTCTAAGAAATACCAAAATAACATAATTGAAAATCAAATAAATAACTTTGCTTAGAAAACTAGATAAATAATAAATAGCACATGTTTTTTACTTATAGAACACACTACAAACACACAATCGAAACCCAAACTGGCAAAAACTCTTAAATCATGAACCAAGCCTTATTTGAAAACAAACAAACATATTTGAACCATTTCCATTCAGTTTACAAGGCTCTAAACTCATCAATATCTCAATCACATTAATTTAACTTGTTAAGGCACTTTGTAGTTGTTTCGCTCGAGCTCTCTTCATTGGACCATCTGAATGACCATACACATTAGAATCAACCTCTTCCATGTAAGAATCATGATGCATGTCAAGGACAGAAAAAATCAACCCGCATTAACCTTTGAAATCAATGACTCTAATCACGAACCTAAGACTAATCCTATAGAAGGAAAGCTGTAAATAATAATAAAGCAAAAATCTAAAAAAAAAGTGTATAAAATATAAAACGTTAGCTTTAAAAAAGGAAAAAAAAAAGCCAACCTAGGCAAACCTTTTAAATCTGGTCTACTCTCTAAATCTCATAACCCGTGAAATCCTTGAATTGCATTCAATTAAAAAACTTAATTCCCAACCAATTTAATTTTGAAAGATGAAGTCATGAAAAAAATATCAATTTAAAAAACTTTTCAAAGGAAAAAAAGATAGCAATAAAAAGAATATGAATCAAATTTGATAGAAAAAAACCCATGGAGGATGAAATTATAAAAACAAAACACCTAAAAAATGACCTCAAACAAAATAAATAGTAATCAAAAGAATGAGAACTAAATTTGAAAGATAAAAAAAAATGAAAAGTGATTAAATTGAAAAAAAATAATTTTATAGTTTATTAAAAATAAAAAATAGTAATTAAAAGAATAAGAACCAAATCTGAAACATTAAAAATTAAAAGGGGGTGAAATTGAAAAAAATTGTAATTTTATGGTTATTAAAAAACAATAGTAATCAAAAGGACATAGACCAAATACGAAGGAAATAAAAATTGAAGGGGTGATGCTGATTTTAAGGAAGAGAGATAAAGAACCCGAGGGGTGTTTGGGGAACACGCTAACCCGTCAAATCGATGGAGGTCAGACCTTTTAAACTCCACCTTGGAAGGCGGGGTTTGGTGGCTGGACAACCCCACACGCACCGCCCGAACGGCATGGGGTTGTCCACACTCTGATGCGTCTGTTGCATGTGCTATCAATGTTTTTAATAATATTTAATATATTAGCAATTTTTTTAATAATTTTTAATATATGTTAATTAAAAAATTCCCCTAACTAACATTTAAATCTAGAATAAAACTAATGTAAAATGAAAAAGAAAACCCTTGTGAGAGAGTTATGTTGATTTTTTTCTTTAAGAGTATGAAAGTAATTACACTATTTTGAAAGGAATTGAACGATTAAAACAACCCTAAGTAATAAACATTATATTTTTTTTATTCTAGGGTTAAGTTAGTAACTTTATTTTGCAAAAAAAAATTAAATGACCAATCTAACCTTATACAATTTGTAAAAGATAATTATGTCATGGTGAAAAGACAACCTTGCCTCAAATGTGTAGTTCAATTTTTTTTTGAGTCAGACAATTTTTTCATTTCACTATTCCAATGAATTGTATAATATTTCTTAGGCTATAGTAACTTCTCCTTCTCTTTTAGTGTTTTTTTTAATATGATAAGAAAGATGGGTTTATGAAAGATGAAAGCCTGTGCCTTTTCCTTTTCGAAAAGAGAGGAAAGAGAAAAGATAAGTTTTTAAGATCTTTCTGAAGAGAGAAATTTGTTTTTAGATTTTTATAGTATAATAAAAAAAATTAATAGAAATAGTATTTTATCTTAAATGAGAACAGAACTTCGAGTAAAAAAAAAGATAAATTAGAAGAGAACTTAATAAAGGTATTGAAATTGTAAGGAGATAATCACAATTTTAGGTGGAACTCACATTGAAGGCTTCCATTTTAATTTTAGAAAGGAAGAGAGCATTTAAGGTTCTTAGTTGAATATTTGAAAAAAAAATATATTCTAAAGCCAACGCAATATTTTAAAATTAAACTGATTAATTAGAATGATTAACATGTCAAACATGTTTTAAATACATGGTTGCTAGTTTTAGGTGAACAATGTCATTTGCCATGTTATATTTGGTTTATTCGATCGATCACTTTTAAGTATAAATATGATAGGTAAATATTCATTCATTTGAGAAATAGAGGAAAACAATAGGATTTTTTTACACCAAAAATAAACATTCATGCATCAATCATAGGAGAACAATGATTGTTTATGACAAATAGAAGAATAAAGTTAAAATTGATCGAATACAGGGGAATCAACCATGCTGGAAGAGTCCTGATCGACCAAGAGATTCATAAAAGTAGTCGACCAGATGATGAGTTATGATTTACCAAGGGAAATCGATCAACCATAAGAGTTCTAATATTCTCGAAGAACCAAAAAAGCTTAATTGTTTTCAAAATGAGAGAAGATTTTGTTAAAATCAACTCCTTGTCTTTATCAAATTCCTTTTGCAACTAGTCTTGTTTATACATTCATAAATTGCCATTCATTGTAGTCTTTCTCTTCAAGATAAACTTACATCTAATGAGTTTTATCCCTTTAAATGGATCAACCAAGTTCTATACCTAGTTGGTGTGCACAAAATCCATTTTAGATTTCATGGACTCAAGTCATTTCACACAATCAATATTAGAAATTGCTGCAATATACTTGGTAAGTTCATCAAGTATGAGCAACTTATCATTTTCATATTCCATAAGAAGTCCATATCTTATTTGTGTGTAACATGTCCTATTAAATCTACCAAGTTCTTATGTTGCTTGAGCTTCATGCTAAACATCCAACATTATATTTTTAGGCTCGAGTTCTATTTAGATGTTAGTTTTTGTTTTTTGAACTTTTTTATGTTCTATTTTCCTCCTAATACTCCATTCAATAAAAAATTTCATTCTCTAAGAAAGCAACATGTCTTAAGAAAAATACATATAGTTTAATAGAATGGTAGAATAATATCCAATAGTTTCTTTTGAATATCCCGAAAGCTTATATTTATTTGATTTAGCTCATATCTTTATAGATACTATATGCTTCATATAAACATCACATCCCTAAATATTTAAATATGATAAGTTCAGTCTCTTACCTTTTCATATTTCATATCAAGTCTTATTGGCTTAAATATTCTCCACCGCGATCTAATTGAAATTCTTGGCTTAAATATTCTCCATCTTAATCTAATCGAAGTATCTTTATACTTTTTCTAGTTTGTTTTTCATCTTTATTTTGTTAATTCTTTAAACTTTTTAAATGATTCAGATTTGTGTTTCATCAAATACACATAATCATATTTAGAATGGTCATTACTAAATGTAATAAAGCATGTGTATCCACCTATGACATGAATTGTCATTGATCCATATACTTTTATATGTATTATATCTAATAATAATTCTTTCATATTTTCTAGTAAAATATATTTTGGTCATCTTATCTAATAAGTAAGCCTCACAAGTTTTATATATTCATAATCAAAAGGACCAAAATATCTTTCTTTATAAAACTTAGTGATTCTTGTTTCATTTACATGACCTAATCAACAATTTCATAAATATGATGAATATCAATTATTTGATTCATTTCTCTTACTTTATATTGAACATGAGCATTTCTAAATCAAGTATATACAAACTATTTATATAAATACCAGATCCATAATAAACATTATTATTATTATTATTATAAAATAGTATTTTCTCTCAATAATAAATTTAAATTCATTCAAAGCTAAATTAGAAATGAATACGATGTTTCTAAATGGTAATGGAACATAATAACACTTATGAAGTTATAGTATCAGCCCACTAGGTAAAGTTAAATAATAAATTTCTATAGTTATTGCAGTAACTCCTCCTTTATTTTTAAATTGTAGGTCTACTTTACCTTTATGCAATTTTCTACTTCTCTTTAGTTCCCGTATATTCTTACAAATTTGAAAACCAAATTCAGTATCCAATATCTAAGAACTATCATGTGAAGTAGAAATATAATTTTCAATCATAAACAAAACATGGATATTCATAGAGGAATATCTTATCATCTTACAACAAAATAATTCCCTAGAGGTCTCATGCTTCCCAGTCTTACTAGTTGTATCAATTAACTCTTTGAAATGCATAATCATAGTGTGGGCATCCATATTCTCAGGTTGTATTTGAATTTTAGATGACATGATGGCTAACATCACACATGTAGCCTTTTCATCATCATCAATATGATGTTGATACCGAAAAATATAAAAGATAAAAAATGACTTTATAAATTAAATTATATGTTCTACATGAATAATGTGAGTGTAATGTGTAATAACCTAAATGGCTACAAGACATATAAATTAACACCATATACCAATAGTGCTTTTGACAAAGCATCAAGTCAAGCTTTAAAATTGTTTCTACCCAATCTCTGAATATTAAAGATGAGTTTTATTGGTCGATTCTACCTGCCAATTAACTTAAGCATAATATGAAGTAAAATAGACTATTTTAAATACATACTCTTTTATGAATTGCTGCATATATTCCTTAATAAATATTGATTCTTAGTAAGCAGTGATAGTTTTCAAAAGTCCAAACCTGTGAATGATATGTTTTTCAATGAGTTTGAACATTGTTTCTTGATTAATCTATTGATAAGGAATAACTTTAACCTATTAGTTATGTCCATTTGATGAAGGTGGGTGTATTTTTCCAATAATATCCATTGTCCATCCTCTAAATAACCATGCATTAAGCTCATTTGATGGCACATACTGCATTAAGGCAAACTACTAACATTCTTAACATCCTTTTGCATAATTAATACAATATTTAGTTGTACCTGGCTAATAAAAGTCATAGTTCATGATTAATCATCTTGTCTTAATTCCAATCGAGTGAGTTCCATAAAGCCCTTAATAAACCTCAAACATGACCAATAAGGCTTCTTCTACTCCTTAACATATAAGCAAAATTCTATTCTTATGTGGCATTTACAATAAATATGCTAGGAGTATATATTGGCCATTTTCATTTTAAAAGAACTTAAAATTTTATGTGAGGAGTTTGGTAGGAAATTTTTAATTTCATTTCTCTAATCCTTCTTGAGATTAAGAGCACTAGAATTGTTAAGACCCTCAACTTGTACTTAGTAAAAAAAATCTTAGCAACATTATTGTTACCGTTTTGTGCATTTTTTTACCATAGAATCATTGCTCGGTTTATCATGACATTCCTATTGGACGTTAGTTATGGTTTATCAATTGATAAATTTCACAAGACTATGCCATGGTTATCAAAGGCTATTTTGTAACCTGATCAATGTTGAACCTAGTCATTGGTTTTTGTATTGTTTTCTCTTGCTAAAAGAAATAAAAATAAGATAAAAAAATCATTTAATAAGGTTTATAGATAACATGGTATGGAGTTAGGATAGGGTGTTCACACATATATTCTTTAGTTCACTAGCTAATAATAAGTAATGAATCTTTTGTTACTATAATTAATATGCTCCTAACTCTAGGAGTTTTCTAGGCCTAATATTAAGGCTTCATATTTAGCTTGATTATTTGTGCAAGAGAAATCAAGTTAAGTGGATAAAATCACTTATTGATCCACTAGGAATATTATGATCACTCCTACACCAACCTTGTTCTTGGTTTTTAATCCATCAATCCATAACTGTCATGGAACATGATCTACCATGATAATGTTAATACCCTATTCCAATTTATGGTCAATATTGATGCATAAGTGATCAACTAAGAAATTAACAAAATCTTGGTCTTTAACTGCTTTTTAAGATATATAATGTAGATTAAATTTCGATGATGTTAATGTTTATTTGCTAATAGGACCTCTTAAAAAAGGTTTTCACAACATATATTTAATTAAATGTATTTTACATATTATTTTAACATAAACTAGAAACATATACTAACATAACTTAACATAAGTAAAATACAATGACAAATGTAATTTTTGTATTGATTTATATCTTTCTTTAACATTTATGAGGACATGATTGAAATAATACACAACTTGTTCATATCCAAAGTCATTTTCTATACTAATATGCTGTTAATTAATCCTTTTGCTGCTGGAATATATAGCCTTAAAGGCTTCCTGGTGAAGCTAATACTAGAGGTTTTAACTAGATAAACTTTTATGTCTTCAAAAGAAATGGTTGTTTTTTAGTATATTAAAACTCATCATAACTTTTTTCTTTCCTAATCTTAGTAAAAGGTTTGATCTTCTCTGTAGTATTTGCAATGAACCTCCTTAAAAAATTAGTCTTTTCAAAAAACTTTGTAATTCCTTATTATTTAAGGAAGTTGTGCTTCCATGATTATTCATGTTTTATTTTTATCCATTTATATACCTCGTTATGCACTAACAATCTTGAAAAATTGCTAGCTTGTACACTAAAGGTATACTTTATGTTGTGCATCTTTATTCATTGAAAGGTAGTATATAGCTCTTCTTAGTAGGTGGATTTTGATATTAATTTTACCATGATGTCTTTAATACAAACCTTCATATTGTAATTGATCATATAATGTAATATCAAATTCATTGTCTTTTGGTACGTTGTATCAGCATTTTCCATATTAAATAGCATTACCACTCATTCATACATCCTTAGTGAATTAGGACATTTGAATACTATATTGAAAACATCTTCTTTTACAATAAAGATTTAGTTATAACTAGAGTGACCATTTATAAAGATAAGTGTTTTATTGTCCGATGTTGCATTGATCAATATATTAGCTATTGACATTGGATATTCATCTTTTATAGTTGTAAGATTCAAATTTCTAAAATCTATGCTTACCTTTGATTTGAAATTCTTTTTAATACTAGCACTAATTTAGATATTCATTTAGTATATCTTATTGGCTTAATAAATCTATATTCTAGAAGTTGTTTGATTTCATCTTTTACATAATTATTAACGTCTGAAACCATTTTTCATGGAGGTTGCTTGTGTGGTTCAATCCAGGTTTCATTGGCAAAAGATGTTTGGCCAAACTTCTATCTAAACTAGGCATTTCATCATAATCTTGAGTAAAAATATCTTTATAAATGTGTAACAATAATATCAACTACTTCTGAAGTGCTTTTAGCATATTTAGACTTATAAAGGTTAGTCTAGATTAATCTTTAGTTCCAAAGTTAACTTCAATTAACATGTCCTGAATTTTAACATATCCATTATCCATATTTGATGGTGTTAGGGGTAGACTTTTCATATTGAGTTAGATCAATTGATAATTTTGATATAATTCTATTTAACATATTTTGTTCTAATGCTCAATATTTCTAAAGGCTTCAATAAAAGCTTGAAACATGAAACAAGGACATAATGATTCATCTATTATATGTTTTATATTCTTGTCTATCTTTTCAATATTAGAGGTGTGTCCAAATACAGTACTATGGTGCTAGGGTGAACTAGACAATGAAGATCCACATATAGGCACATGTAATACCAGTTGATCCACAAAAATTTGATAAGATAATGGATTATCAAGTCCTTCATAACTAACATGCTAGGATCTCTCCATTGCTTCCATTAACTATTTATTAAGTGCAACAATGACTAGTTTACTTGTTTTTAGGCATAATTATTGGCACATAGAACAAATATTGAATCTTATTCCATGGTGCAAGCCAATCCGTCATCTTATCAATATGCTACTGGTTAAGAAGGCAAGTAGTAATCTTGTAAAACCAAGCAAAATATAAGAATTTATGACCCTCAACCTTAAGAAAAGATTGTATGCTCCAAAGCAACAACACAAAAGGAAAATTCTAGGTTTATGAATAATGAAAAAGAGATATTACATAAATTAAAGTGCTGGAAATAAATAAATAAAAGTTATAAATAAAGCAAGGAAATAAATTGTACTAAAACTAGTAAAAAAAGATAATTACAATTGTATATATAGGGCTAATCATCGTTCATAGTGACTGTATGACCCATTATATATTTGTATAGAATTTAAACCCTATATAAACATATAAATCCTAATCTTATATAAATATTGGTATCAAGTAAGGAGAATTCATTGCATCCTAATATAAACTAAACTCCTTTTCTATTGACATCACGTGAATCCTAAACTAATCTTGTGACCTTTGATTAATTAGTATATTAAGGACTCGTATTATGAATAGAATTAAAATTAATGTTTTTTCACGTGTGTTCAAACTCTTATGGTAGATCATTTCTCTTTGGTTGATCATATCTCCTAGGTAGATCGACTACTTCTTCAAATATATTAATCGATCAGGACTTTTCCTGCGTGGTCAATTCCTTTGTACTCAATTAATTTTAGCCTTTTCCCTTATTTGTTATAAACAATCACTATTATTCTATGATTGACATGTGAATTTTATTTTGGTATGAACAATGCCTTTTAAATTCCTTTATTTATCAAATGAATGAATATTTTATCGTAAAATTTATGCTTAAAAACAATTGATTAAATTGACCAAATATGACTTGGCAAATGACATTGTTTACCCAAAAACTATCAACCATATTTCAAAATATACCTGACATGTTAATCATTTCAATCAATCAATTCAATTTAAAAATAGCATGTGCCCTGACTTTACACACGATGTTTATGCTTCTTAAAATACTCTTAATTCTTCATTTTCTATATAAAAATGCCTAATCCCTCTCCTTTCATAATTTCAAAAATTTCTCAGCAAAGATTCAACTAAGAATCCTAAATGCTCTTCTTCCTTTCTAATATTAAAATGAAAGCCTTAAGCTTAATTTCATATAAACCTATGATCATCTCCTTACAATTTTAGTACCTTTATTAAGTCCACCTCTCATTTTATCTCTTTTTTTTCCTTCGAAACTCTTCTTGTTTATGATAAAATACTATTTCTATTAATGCTTTTTATTATATACTATTAAAATCTAAAAGCAAATTTCTCTCTTCAGAAAAATCTTAAAAATTTATCTTCTTTCTTTACTCACTCATCAAAAAAGAAAAAAGAAAAAAGAAAGAATAAAAAAACATATCATCATTCATAAACCCATCTTTCTTGTCATCCATAAACTAAAAAAAATCAGCCCATAAAAAGTAAAGGTGTAATAAAAGATAAGGTCAACTTTTTAATGTTAACTATCCACTTAATAGACACTTGATTGATTTTCAAGTAAATACTAACAAATTTTATATTCCTCTGGTTCCTCTCTCTCTCTCTTTATATATATATATATATATATATATATATATATATATATATATATATATAGAGAGAGAGAGAGAGAGAGAGAGAGAGAGAGAGAGAGAGAGAGAGAGAGAGAGAGAGAGAGAGAGAGAGAGGAACCAAAGGAATATAAAATTTAAATAAAAAATATCAAGTATATGCATTAATAACTTATGATAATGTAGGTTGCTATCTCTACATCTATCTTGATAATTAGGAAGAGTTTGGTTATTATCTTGGGATAGAAAAGAAAAATACAGTAGGAACATAAACTTGTTTGGTAAAAGAGATGAAGATAGTGGGGACATAAAATAAATATTTTTCTAGGATAGTTTTTGAGTGATTTTTTGTACATCCAAGATAGGAAGTACAAGGAGATATGTCTCATATATCCCTACTATATTTATTTATTTTTGTCTTGAGACAATATCCAAACGCTATCTAAGAAACAACTTACTAGAAAGTTGGGTTGCAAGGTTCAACTTAGATATTGTTTCACTATGCCACGATTACTAAAGATCATTGTGGCTTTTTAAGAGGCAAACATGGACTTTTGGAAGGACAATTGTTTACCTGGAAAGAATAGCGTATCATCTTATATCTCTTATAGAAACTCTTTTATTTTGTATTTTAAACTCTTCAACAATCTTAGATGCATTATATTGAATATGCACAAATAACATACAATAATGGAATAGAAGTCAATAGATAGGTGGCACACGCTATGTCGTAGAACAACCCAAAATTTTCTCATCATAACCAAAAATGTTAAGGTGATGCAAACATTCCTAAAGAAACAAAAAAACCAAGACTATCATATATGAATTAAAAAAAAATGCAACAACAATAAAGAAATTGACAAAAAAAATGGCAAAGAAAAAGGTAAAAAAAGATTACCCCAAGCCCATTCAGGGTTAGCATGTCAAATCTATGACCTAGTCATGATACTCGGGTAACCTCGTCGAAAGCAAATTGAATAAACCAATAAAGCTCAATTATCTCACAACTCAATGTCAAGAGGTGAAACTAAAAGAAAATTAATTAAACAAAGCAATGAAAAAACAAATCTGAGTCAACATGGGTTAACTAGTTGACCTCGCAACTATGGTAATTAATAGGATTAAGATAACTCCGTAGAAAGAAAAGCGAAAAAAAAAATCATAAGGGCCTATTCCTAACAAGTCAAATGTTGAAGGATGAGATTGAAAAAAAAAATCAAATTTAATAAAGAACCTAAGAAAAGACTGAAGTCAACCCTTGACCCTAATCATAAGCTAGAGACTAATCCTATAAAGGTAAGCCCTAAACATAACAAAGAAAATTTTAAATCACAAAATAATAAGGGATGAAATTGAAAAAAAAAAAGGCAATAAAAAGGGGTCTAAAATAAAACAAATATCAATAAAAAGATAGGGGACCAAATGTGACATAAGAATAAATAAAAAAATTAAATGTTGAGGGATGAAATTGAAAATAAAATTCAATTAGAAAAATTATTAAAAAATAAATAAATAGCTATTAAAAGAATGAAGACCAAATTTGATATAAAAATTAAATGAAATCAAATAATAAGGGATGAAATTGAAGAAAAAAGTAATATACAAAAAGATAAAAAGCAAAAGCAAAAAATAGTAATCAAAATAATAAGGGCCAAATTTTATACATAAAACAAATAAAAGGAAACTCGTGTATTTTACCAAGGATAAGAGAAAGAAAAGGGGAAGGAGAAGAAAAAAAATCCACTGAAGCTACACCACTGGCTGCTGTTGACACAGCCTCGCCACTAGTAAAATCTCAGTACGTCGCGCCTATTACTACCTTGGAAGGTGGTGTTTGATCGTTAGAGGAGCCCACATACATTGCCCAAAAGGCGCGAACTTCTCTTAAAAGATATTTCAAAATATCCAATTTCCCTTGAGTCTATTTGTTAATTACAAAAAGCCATAATGAAATGACTAAAACACTCATGGATGTAAGTTAAAAAAAAGTAAAATTTGAAGGATAGTTAAGTAATTATACTTTGCAAAAAAAAAAAAGATGAAAATTAAAAAACAACCCTTTCCTCTTGGTTATTTTTTTATATATATTTTAAGGGTAAATTAATAATTCAACCGTAGAACAAAAATGTGGAGAAATCAATTTACCCTATTCAATTTAATAATGCCAATTAAACCTCATGAGCGAAAAACTAATTACACTATACTAATCCAGAATATAATGAGTCTTGCACCATGATTACAAATCAAAGAATTCATCTAAAATTTTATTTTGCTTTGAGAAAAAATAAAGAACTAAACAAATCAATAGAAAGATAAGAATAAGAATAATCACCATGGCTATGAGCACATATGCTTGTTGACCCAATTAAAATATCTCCCTCAATCTATCTAAGTCGTAAGGATTATCTCGATCAAAGAAGAAATCAGGATAGGGTGACTGCATAGTGTGAACCTAGTTTTAATTGCCAACTAGATCATTGGTCTACGCTGCATTGCAAGTCAGATCATTTTTTATTTATTGAAGCTCTGTAATAAAAGTAATTAATTATTAACTCAAAATATGATGTATATTGGATAATATCTTTTTTAAATATTAATATGGTGGCATATTAGATGATATTCTTTTTAGATGTTGAGGATGAGCTTAAAATTTTAATTATGAACTTAAATTATAAACTCAATGTTGAAGAATAAAATTGAAATAAATAAATAAATTTAAAACGGATAAAAAACTACATGAGTCCAACTGAATTAACTTGTCAAGCCCGCAATATAAGTTATGAGATCTAAATAACCTCATATAAAGAAAATAAAGCAAATTACAAAATTAATTCCAATTCCAACCCAATGTTGTTGGATACAATAAAAATAAATAAATAAATAAATAAAATGACCCAACAAAAAAAAACAACACAAGTTAAGTTATATTAACTTGTTAAACTGACGACGTTGGTCATAAGTCCGAGATAACTTCATAAAAAAATAATGAAGCTCTATTTTCAATAGATCCAATGTTGAAGTTGAAATCGAAAAAAAAAATCATGAGATGAGGATAACTCCATATAAAGTAAGTTGAAAATTACGAAGCCAAATTCCTAAAAACCCTATTATTGACGGAAGAGATTAAAACAAAAATTAAATAGAAAAGGATTGAGTAGTTGAAGGGTGAAATTGAAAAAATATTCAATTAAAAAAAGATTCAAAAAAATAAACCGAGCCAACACATAGCAACCTGCCAAATCTATGATCCGAGTCATAAGATTAGAATAATCCTATTGAAAGAAAATAAAATAAAATTATGAAACCTATTTTTCAACCAATCCATTGTTGAATGATGAAACTCAAAAAAATAAAAAAAAATAAGATTGAGTTGTCGGAGGGTGAAATTGAAAAAAAATCTATTAAAAAAGGAACTAAAAAATAAACCGAGTCAACCCGAATCAAGTTGTCAAACTCACGACTAGGGTTATGAGATTGAGATAACCTCATAGAAAGTAAATAAAAAATAAACTATGAAGCCAAATAAAAAAAAATACTCAATTAAAAAATTACACAAAAAATGAACAGAGTCAAACCCAAAAAAAGCAGTTTGAAAAAGAATTTGAAGCTCAATTTTGAACCAACCTAATATTGAAGGATGAAATTGAACTAAGAAAAACAAAGTTGAAAAAGTGGCATGAAAAAACAACTCCAGTAAACCTGAGTTAACCTATCAAACTCACGACATGGATCACAAGATTGAGATAAATTCATAGAAAGCAGATTGAAAAATTACGAAGCTCCACTTCCAATAGATTTAATATTGAAGGTTGAAATCGAGAAAAAAAAACTAAATACATGTGACTGATATATAACTAACCGAAATAAAATAAAAAATACAAAGCATAATTCTCAAAATTCTAATATTAAAGGATAAAATAGAAAGAAAAACTAAATAAAAATAAAGAAGATTTGGTTGTTGAAGGGTAAAATTAAAAAAAATAAAAAAGTAAAAACGAAAAAAAAACAAAAAACATAAAACATTATTATACATTTGAGAAGAATGTTTTATGAGTCTAACTATAATGATTTAGCCACATCCTTTAATAGTTTATTAATATTATCTCGATTAGATAAGAAATCAGGATTGGGTGACTGTAAAGTGTAGCCCTAGTTTTAAAACATTTAAACCCATATGGTTAAATTCACATGAAGCAACTATATGATTAGACTTTAGTTGGGTCCCATACAAAATATCAAAGAAAAACATTAGTGATAGAAATTTGGCTCCATAAAGAGGTTCATAAAAATAGCATTCACTAAATCATTAATTCAAGAACGAATCATATTAATCTTTTTTAAATATATATAAAAAATTAGGTATTGTTAACATGTTTCCTAGTAAAAAACATAAACCGTGTGGGGTTGATTCAATGTGACCCGCTCGACTTAACAGGTCTAAAGACAATCTAGATGACTGATAAAAACATAGTTTGACAAAAAACAATTCAAGATGATATTTTAAAAAAATACTAAGACGACAACATATTGAATTGACATAAGTCAATGCTGTTTAATCGATCAAATTAATGAATCCGGTCATAAGATCATGATAATCCTATAAGAAGCACATAGAAATAAATTACGAATCTCAATTTCCCAATCAGTCCAATGTTAAATGATGAAACTAAAAAAATCAATTAAAAAAATAAAAAAAAAATTCACATCAACTTAAATTAACCTACCAAACTCGTGACTCGAGTCATGAGATCGAGATAACCACATAAAAAGCAAATAAAAAAAATTATGAACTTTAATTCTCAATCAACCTAATGTTGAAGGATATAATTGATACAAATCAATTAAAAAAAGATACAAAATAACAACACGGGTCAACCCAGGTTAACCCACCAAAAAAATTATGAAGCTTAATTTCTAATAAACTCAATGTTGAAGGGTGAAATTAAAATAAAAACCCAAAAAATAAACAAAGTCAACCGAGTTAACCAAACTCATATTCTAGGTCATAAAACTAAGATAACTTCACAGAAAGCAAACTAAAAAAACATATAAAGCTAAATTTTCAATCAACCAAAGGTAAATTTGAAAGAAAAAACAATTAAAAAAGAATAAAAATATTTAATCAAGTTAACCTGCTAAACCCACGACATGAGTCATGATACTGGGTTAACCTCATAGAAAGTAAATCAAAATAAATTATGATGTTAATTATTAATAAATCTAGTGTTAAAAGATGAAATTGAAAAAAAAATTAAAAGAAAAGAAAAGAAAATATATCACTTTTCTATTGAACAATTATACTTGATGAGAGGAAAAATAAATTCCCCTCCTCAATTAGTGTTTGTTATATTTTGTTTCCATTCCTATTTATCCCTTTTCAAATCTTGGTTGTTCACTACTCTTGTTTTTTTTTTTTCAAAGAAGGATGGAAGGAAATTCTTTTAAAAGAAATAGTATAGTTGAAAACTTATTTAGGAAATAGTACAGTTCAAAAAGTAGGGTGTCTCATTCTCGACTTCAAATTTGGCTAAGATAATTTTATTAATTTTCTTAAAAGCTATTTTAAATTTTGAATTGAATAAATAAATAAATATTATCTTTATCACGACCTAATAACTTGATATCGAGACTATTATTAATTTATTTTTTAAATATTATCTTTTAAAAATAAATAAATATTATCTTTATCGTAGTTGTGATAAATATAATATTTATTTATTTATTAAATTTAAAATTTAAAATGTAAAATTATTTAAATATAAATAAATATTTTTTTATCACAACTTGATATTAAGACTAATACTTTTTTTAAAAAAACATATTATCTTTTAAAAGTAAATAAATGTTATCTTTATTGTAGTTGAGGTACAAATTATATTTATTTATTTTTAAAATTAAAAATTAAAAATAGATTTTAAAAATAGTTTAATAAAATTTTCTTTATCAATTTTTTTAAAAAGTGACATATGACACATGCGATTTTAGGGTCATAGATGACACATTCGACTCTTCAAATTGTGTTATTTCTTAAAATAGATTTTCAATTGTGCTATCTTTCTAAAAACATTTTTCATGTATGCTATTTTGAAAGAACAAAACTCTATTCATCACCTTAGTTAAATCAAAGTAATAATTATAAAGTGATGGTAATAAATTTAAAGTGCAAAAACAAATTCAGGTATTGGTGATGTGTCTTTTTAAAAAATAAATTTTAACAATGAATTAAATGATATTTTTATCTAATATTGAGATGAAAAACCATTTGATTTACCTAGGTTAGCATGAGTTGACCTATGAAATTCATGGGGATAATCTTGAAAAACAAATTAGAAAGCTCAATCCTGAATTAATTCAATAATGAAGGATAAAATCAATAAAAAAAATAGAATTTACTTTTATAAAAAAAACTAAGTGAATTTGAGTCAACATCACGACACAAGTCATGCACGTCTTCAGATTCAATAATTTTTTTTGTATCTCAGATATTATTTTTTATTTAATTATATGAAAATAAATTGCATGATAGTTTTTTTGTATCAAATATTTATTTTAGAAGTAAAAAACCGTGATAGGAATGTGGTGCTAAGATAATAAAAGTATATCATTGATAACAAAGAATGAACTTGTATTTTTCTTTTCTAAATTGAGGGGCAATAAAAGAATTAAAAAAGAAAAAGGAAAAACAAATAATAGTCTGGATGCTGCGAATTAACCTGTTAAACCTATGAACTGACTCATGGACTCAATTGGGTTCAACGATTTTGTTTTTATCAATTTTTTTAACCCAAATATAAAATAGAAAAAAAAAACCCAAAAGGAGCCCAAGCACGAGGGTCTATCTTTATTTTTTTTAATTTTTTAAAAAGGCGGACGACATGAGTCGGCAATGCATCAACGACGACAACAGACGAAACGTCATTTGCTTTTGCAGAATTCAGCAACCACGGGTCGCTAGAAAAATAGGACTTGAGTTTTTTGGCTTAAAACCCCATTTTGACCTAAAACACCTAAAAAAATATCCAAAACACCTCGATAAACCTATCATTGACATAAAAAAAACCAAAAACCAGCTTTAAAAACCAAAATCAACTTGAACCCAAAAACATTTCCACAGTCAGATCCGTCTCCTTTGGCAAGGATAAGGAAAAAAACACCTAAGGAAAACTACCCTCATGAAATGAAACCTATTGACATCGATTTCAATTTTTTTGGTGGCTGTAATCTTCATTAACGATCACTTTCTATCTCTAAGCTGAAATTTGGAACCCTCTCTCTCTACAAAAAAAAAACTGAAAAATAAAGAAAATGATTTTTTATATCAAAATTAAATTTTGAACAACTAAAAAGACCAATCACTTATAAACCTAAAAAATAAGGGAGAAAAATATTTTTTTTATATGAAATTCAAATTTACTATCTATTTTACCTGTTAATTTTAATTTGATCCTCTAATTTAGAATCCAACCCTTCCTTCCAAAAACTTAATATGCCGGAAAGGACAAACGTTATTTATAAGAAAGAAAAAGAAAATGAAAAGAAAAGAAAAGAAAAGGAGTTTATATATTTTATTTATGGAATATCCTCGAATATTCAAAGATTATTTCGCAACATTATCCACTGTCTCTCTTCCATGTGCTTCATTTTGTTCCCATTATTCGATGTGATAAATAATTTTGTCAGCTTTGTAAGTAATGCAGGCCTTTAAAACATGGAAATATGTCGTGGTCTTCCTTCAATCACAGGAATCGCTGGGGCTGAGCCATGCAGAAAGACTGGCAATTAATGGTACATTAGCCATGTTACTTTATCTTTATATTATTATGATTTTTTTCCTCGTGCTTCCCTCCTTATTAAAGTTGTGTTTCTCTATATAAAAAGTTAGTGTTTCCCCCCAGCACAACAAAACAAATATTGAGATCTGAAGGCATCATCCACTGTCACCTCTATAAAATAATCTCTATGGAAACTTTTTTGAGAAAATTTGTGGCGACTGGAAGGAAGAAGGCAGGAGGAGGGCTCCACTCATGGCAATAATTGTCCTTTGATATATAGCAACCCTGTGAAGAATTTTCAATTGAAGTTGGAAGGTACCCGAGAGTTGGAATTTATTATAAAATATCACAAATTCCTATCTATATTTTTACTATGAAATTATAGCATTCCCAGAGTTTTGAAATGAAAAGGAGTATGATATGTGCCATTTCCCATGCAACAATAAAACACAAAGGATAGTGGCACACTATCAGACCACAACGTGTAGTGGCAACATGGAAGAGACTGTAGTGGCAAGGTGGAAGACTTAGTCTAATTTATTTATTTGGTCATTGTCTGTTGAGTCAGTTTGTTTTTGTTCTTTTTTTCAGCATTTTCTATTCTTTAGCAATGTTGTTATTTTCCCTACCTATTTGTTATTTTCCCTACCTGTATGGCTATAGATATATAGCCTAAAAGAATTCAAGAAGATATGCAGTTATTTCTTAAACAACCCTTCCTTTCCCTATTCCCTTCTTGATTATAAAATTATTCATATAAGTGGTATCAGAGCTAGGTTAAAACCATGGACACTCGCGGTAAAACAAATGCAGAATTCCGCAATGATGTCAATGAAATCTTGGCACGACATGAGATCAGTTTCGATTAGGTGAACGCAGCCTTACAAGCAGTGTTAATCGAGCTCCAATCTCTTCGAGCCTCCCGTAGCCAAAACAATAACTCTTCTGAAACAAACCCCTTTGCTCGTGACGAATCCTCACACCCACATACTTCTCGTTCTAACACTACAAAAGACCATTCTCATCAAAACCTCAAGTTGTCCTTTCCAAAATTTAATGAAGATGATCCAACTAGATGGATTTACAAGGCAGAGCAATACTTTGAATTCCGAAATATTGCGCTGGAACAACAAGTTCAGCTGGCCTCATTCTATTTGGAAGGCATCGCCCTGCAATGGCACAGGTGGTTGGCAAAATTCCGTGGACCACTAACATGGGACGAGTTCACCAATGTTGTACAACTCCGATTTGGTCGAACCGACTACGAGGATCCATCAGAAGCTCTAACTCGCCTTAAACAAACCACCACCATCGCAACTTATCAAGAAGCTTTTGAAAGGTTTTCTCACAGAGTGGACAGCTTGCTCGAAAAATTTCTAATAGGTTGTTTTATTGCAGGACTCAGAGATGACATTCGCATAGATGTAAAAATTAAACAGCCTGGAACCTTGGCAGATACAATAGGGGTGGCTCGGCTAATTGAGAAACGCAATCAGCTGCAGAAGAGACCAAACAACAACTCCGTTTCCAACCAGTTTATGCAGCAGCAAAGACCTCATCCAATCCAGTAGCTGGAGTGCTAGGACCTCCACCAAACCAGCGCAATAACCAAAGTTCCAATACTCCACCAGCAACCTTCCATAGAATCACCAATCAAGAGGCACGAGAACGTCGAGAGAAAGGGTTATGCTATTATTATGACGAGAAGTTCATTCCAGGACATCGTTGTGAGCAACCACAATTATTTATGATCGAAGATTCACCCCATACGGATATCGAGGGTGTTGAGAGCAGTCAACCAGACTTAGAACTTCCAGAAGTTCTACCTGAAATTTCTTTTCATGCAATTACAGGAACCGAACATCCACAGACAATACGCGTCCTTGGCAAGTTAAAGAACAAGAATGTAACGGTGCTAATAGATGGTGGCAACACTCACAACTTTATTGATCAGGCTATCGTGTCAAGATTAGGATTACCAGTAACCTAGGGTAAGAAATTGCAAGTCATGATGGCTAACAGAGAGAAGATCGATTGGGCTTTCTATCACCACTGACTACTACATTGTCCCTGTCGCAACATGCCAGTTGGTATTAGGAGTGCAATGGCTTGCAACTCTCGGACCAGTCAAGACTGATTACAAGCAGCTCACCATGAATTTCAACATGGTAGGAACTTCCCACACATTCCAGGGATTAGGACGAACTGGCATTGAAGCCTTAACAGATAAGGAATTCAATGGATTACAAGGCTAGGGATTATTTTTTCAAATAATTCCTTCCAACAGTAGCAACCAACCACCTTCCTATCCTCCTAAGATCAGTGAACTTTTAGCTCAATTCTTTCGGGTGTTTGAAACACCAACTTGCTTACCTCCACAACGGTCACATGACCATCACATTCCATTGCTTCCTACAGCAGGACTAGTCACTGTGAGGCCATATCGATATCCTTATTACCAGAAGACTGAAATAGAGAAAATGGTAAAGGAGCTTCTGCAATCTGGTTTAATAAGGCCAAGCCATAGCCCGTTCTCATCCCCAGTTCTATTGGTAAAGAAGGTCGATGGCGCATGGTGATTTTGTGTGGATTATCGAGCTCTAAACGACATCACGGTGAAAGATAAATATCCAATTCCTATAATTGATGAACTATTAGATGAGTTGCACGACGCCAAATTTTATTGCAAATTGGATTTACGGTCTAGATATCATTAAATCTATGTGCATGATGCCGACATTCATAAAACCATGTTTAGAACTCATGAAGGGCATTATGAGTTTATTGTGATGCCATTTGGTCTCACCAACGCACCAGCAATATTTCAAAGTCTTATGAATGATCTCTTCCGTCCCTATCTCCGACACTTTATTTTGGTTTTCTTTGATGACATTCTAGTATATTCAAAATCATGGGCAGACCATCTTACTCATCTGCAAATTGTTCTACAGATCTTATCAACTAACAATTTATTTGCCAAATTGTCCAAATATCAATTCGGAGTTTTACGGGTCAGCTACTTGGGCCACATCATTTCTGAGCAAGGGGTATCAGTTGATCCTGCCAAAATCCAAGCTCCGACACTTTATTGTGTGTGATGCCATTTGGTCTCACCAACGCACCAGCAACATTTCAAAGTCTTATGAATGATCTCTTCCGTCCCTATCTCCGACACTTTATTTTGGTTTTCTTTGATGACATTCTAGTATATTCAAAATCATGGGCAGACCATCTTACTCATCTGCAAATTGTTCTACAGATCTTATCAACTAACAATTTATTTGCCAAATTGTCCAAATATCAATTCGGAGTTTTACGGGTCAGCTACTTGGGCCACATCATTTCTGAGCAAGGGGTATCAGTTGATCCTGCCAAAATCCAAGCTCCGACACTTTATTGTGTGTGATGCCATTTGGTCTCACCAACGCACCAGCAACATTTCAAAGTCTTATGAATGATCTCTTCCGTCCCTATCTCCGACACTTTATTTTGGTTTTCTTTGATGACATTCTAGTATATTCAAAATCATGGGCAGACCATCTTACTCATCTGCAAATTGTTCTACAGATCTTATCAACTAACAATTTATTTGCCAAATTGTCCAAATATCAATTCGGAGTTTTACGGGTCAGCTACTTGGGCCACATCATTTCTGAGCAAGGGGTATCAGTTGATCCTGCCAAAATCCAAGCTCCGACACTTTATTGTGTGTGATGCCATTTGGTCTCACCAACGCACCAGCAACATTTCAAAGTCTTATGAATGATCTCTTCCGTCCCTATCTCCGACACTTTATTTTGGTTTTCTTTGATGACATTCTAGTATATTCAAAATCATGGGCAGACCATCTTACTCATCTGCAAATTGTTCTACAGATCTTATCAACTAACAATTTATTTGCCAAATTGTCCAAATATCAATTCGGAGTTTTACGGGTCAGCTACTTGGGCCACATCATTTCTGAGCAAGGGGTATCAGTTGATCCTGCCAAAATCCAAGCTGTCATTGAGTGGCCACCACCAATAACGACAAAAGGGGTCCGTGGGTTCCTTGGTTTAGCAGGTTACTACCGGAAATTTATTCATCATTTTGGATGTATAGCAACGCCTCTGACCCGTCTCTTGAGCAAAGATGGATTTTAGTGGAATGAGGCAGCGAAGATGGCGTTCCAACAATTGAAAGAGGCACTGACGTCCCCACCAATCTTACGTCTTCCTGATTTTACTCAACGTTTCGTCATTGAATGTGATGCCAGTGGAATCAGACTCGGTGCAATTTTGCTTCAACAGAATCAACCAGTGGCATATTTTAGTGAAGCATTGAAAGGATCAGCCTTAGCATTGTCCATCTACGAAAAAAAAATGTTGGCAATCGTCAAAGCCATCAAGAAATGGCGTCCATACTTGCTGGGGAAACCATTTACAGTCCGCATTGACCACAAAAGTCTCAAATACCTCCTGGAGCAACGAATCACTACACCAGCACGAGCACGTTGGCTGCCAAAACTACTTGGTTATGATTACAAAATTGAGTATAAAGGTGGGCCTGAAAATCAAGGTGCAGATTCATTATCACGTGCAGTTGAATTCCAATTTTTATCCATTTCTCAACCACGTGCAGATTGGTGGCCACTACTTCAGAAGGAAGTGCAACATGACTCTTTTTATGCCAACTTACTACACAAACAACCCTCTCAAGCCAACCATCAGCTGCTCCACCGTGATGGCGTTTGGTTTAAGAGAGACAAAGTCTATTTGAGCCCCATCTCCCCCTTGATTCCAAAGATTATGGTTGACTGCCATTCATCACCCATAGGTGGGCACTTTGGGTTTCATAAGACTCTATCTCGTATCAAACATAGTTTTTTTTTCTAATATACGTCAGCATATGAAGGAATTCTTGCAACAATGTGATGTTTGTCAGCGGTTTAAAATTGATTATATGCAGTTGGCAGGGTTACTTCAGCCTCTACCCATCCCTGCTCAAATATGGACTGATGTCTCAATGGAATTTATTAAAGGATTACCCTCTTCTAATGGTTATATTGTCATCATGGTCGTCGTTGATAGATTGACCAAATATGCTCACTTCGTCACCTTGAAACATCCATTCTCTGTTGTCATTGTTGCCAAGATATTTGTTGCCAATGTGGTTCGCCTGCATGGGATTCCAACATCCATTGTTAGCGACCAGAACAAGGTGTTTATTAGTGCCTTTTGGCGCACATTATTCCAGCTGTAGGGAACCCAGTTGTGTATGAGCTCAAGTTACCATCCTCAATCTGACGGCCAAACGGAAGTTGTCAATCGGACTTTGAAGCAATATTTACGTTGTTTCGCAGGAGACCAGCCACAAAAATAGTTTGAATGGATTCCCTGGGCTGAGTTTAGTTACAATACTTTCATTCACTCCTCCACCAAGATGACACCCTTTGAAGTTGTTTATAAAGTTCCCCCTCCAAACTTACTAGCTTGTATACCTAGCACTTCTTGTGTCCAAGCAATTGATGAATACCTGCGTGACAGAGATACTATCCTACATGAGTTGTGGCATAACCTTCTGCTTGCTCAAAATTGGATGAAATGTCAAGCGGACTAACATCGGCGCGAGGTATCATTTGTCGTGGGAGATTATGTGTATTTGAAACTTTAACCCTATCCGCAAACTCTGTGGCTTTTCGAGCTTCTCTTAAGCTCGCCCCTATAATTTTTTGGTCCATACAAGGTCATTGAGAAGGTCGATTTGGTGGCTTATAAACTGGCCTTGCCTTCTGGTTCTCAAATTCATGATATGTTTCATGTCAGTTTGTTAAGGAAGCATTTAGGTCCAGTTACTCCTTCCTCTCCCAAACTTCCCCCTGTCTCGATTACTTCAGTTGTTCTTCCACATCCTAAAGTTGTCTTAGATCGACGTGTTATATGCAGAGGTAAATATCGTCCAAAATCTAAAATCCTGATGAAATGGGTCGGTGCACCAGTAGAAGACGCTACTTAGGAGAATGAGTGGCGTTTCTCCAAGTCCTATCCTGACTTCCTCCTTATGGACAAGGTTCCTTAAGGGGTGGGGAATGATATGTGCCACTTCACATGCAACAACAAACCACGAAGGGTAGTGGCACACTATCAAACCACGACGTGTAGTGGCAACATGGAAGAGACCAAGACGTGTAGTGGCAAAGTGGAAGACTTAGTCTAATTTGTTTATTTGGTCATTGTCTGTTGAGTCAGTTTGTTTCTGTTCTGTTTTTCAGCATTTCCTATTCTTTAGCAATGTTGTTATTTTCCCTACCTGTATGGCTATATATAATTTTAGAATCAAGAAGGGAATAGGGAAAGGAAGGGTTGTTTAAGAAATAACTGCAAATCTTGAGTTCTTTTAGGCTATATATATATATATATATATAGCCTAAAAGAACTCAAGATTTGCAGTTATTTCTTAAACAACCCTTCCTTTCCCTATTCCCTTCTTGATTCTAAAATTATTCATATCAGAGTACATTGTTATTTTATCAGCCTTGGTTTTGAATAACATTACAAGTCTGTAACTATACCTTTCTTGATTGAAACCACCACTTAATCTCTTAATTATTGTTGATTAATGTCTTATTAAAACAACTTGATATTTTCTGAAAAATCTAAAAAAAAAATTTAAATTCTCAAAAGACACATTTAGATCTAACTTTCAAAAAAACAAGTGTTATAAAGTGTTAGAATTTAAAAAGGAACATGTATGTTATTGTTCAACAATAAAGCAAAATTGATTATGAGAAAAATATATCTCATTTTACATATCTTATTAAGTATAACTCTAAAAGGTGTGGACATTTAATTGTTCATTCAATCACTCTTCATCATCTCACACATTACTATGGATCACAATAGTATATTTTTTCAAAATTTTCACTTTGGTCCTCAAATTTTTCTTTTGCACAATTGAGTCATTTTGAGCTCAAATTAGAGTATAATTGCATGTTTTATTGGGGGTGAGGGTTGAATTAAAAGACAGAGGACTGAAGTGAAATAATCGGGAAAATAGGTGATAGGTTTGCAAATGGTTTAAAAAGTTCATTTGTGTCCCTCATCTTTTTACGTTATTAGTTAATCGGTCCCTATAATTTTTACAAAATAAATTTTGATACCAAACTTAATTTTCCTCATTTTCTAGTCCTTTTTTTAGTGGAGGAGAGAGAAGGGGATGGTGGATTCCGGTTTAGATAGAGAAAGTTGACATTGGGGAAGATTTAGGCCACCAAAACGATCAATTTTCGTGTCAAATGGTTTCATATGATGAGCAAGGGTTACGATTACGTGTTCTTTTACCTTGGAAACACCTAAAAAAATAGATCTAACCTTGGGAAGATTTTTGGTTTTAGGTTTTATCGGTGTTTTGTGTTTTTGGAGGCTATTGATTGGTTTACCAAGGTTTCTACGGTGTTTCCTAGGTGTTTTGAGTAAAAAAAAATAACCTTGTTTTTTCGACCACATCAGTGGTCGGATTCTGGAATTTCCAGATGATGCGTCATTTGTTTTTTCTCAAAGAAACTGGAGCCAATGACGCGTCGTCCGCCCCATTAAACTTAAAAAAAAATAAAGGCCCGTGTGTCATCTTTTCTTGATTGGGGCGTGGCCTCATTTTTTCAATTTTTTTGATATTAATGGCTATTTTTTATATGTGTATTTTCAAATAATTTTTATAAGTTTAATTAATACCCCTTCTCTATAATTTTTTGGATTTTTTTAGCCTTTCTTGAATAGCAATTATTTTTTAATTATATTGAGTGTGTTTAATTTTTTCAGATATTAGTATGATTCACCTGTAATTTGGTTTGTATATTTTATATAGATTAAATATTTTATATAATATTTTTAATATATGCAACCTTACATAATATTTTTTTTTACTTTTATTTTGTTCAATAAATTTTATATGTGTGTCAATCTCTATTACAAATTGATTTTCATAAACAAATTCATTAGACACAACAAGATAAATGACCTGTGTTGTGATATTAAATATTTTTATTTACATTAGTATTTTATTTTTGCGAATTATGTTTTTATTTATTGTTGATTACTTTTTTTCCATTTATTTAAACAAAAGGTTAGTGGTTTATTTAATTGGATGCGTGCATAATTTTTTTAATTTACATTTATGATTTTTTTATGTAAAAAACTTTGTTGAAAAATTCAACATATTCAAGTTTATTTGATCATGTATTGGTGTTTTCAATTTGATCCTTATTCTTATGATTTTTTTTCTTAACTCTTTAATAAAAGTTTTGTTCTTTTTAATTTCATCATTAAATCCAAGTTGATAGTGTATTTGTTTTTTTTTGTCCTTATTGATTGATTTTTTTATATTTATGTTTGCTATTTTTGTCCTTTTTTTTAATATGATTGAAATAAAAGCAATTTATTTAGTTGATCTGGACTAAAATATGTTTACGGCACTAAATTATTTTACTAGAAAAATAATACAGACCCACAGTATAGTATGAGAATCCATAAATAATAATGAACTAAAACAACTCTTTTACTTACAATTACAACACAACACAATCTATTAATAGATAGTTAGCCTTTATTATAATCAATATCTTTTAAAAAATTAGCTAAATAAGAAGTCATGTTAGAAGGATAATTTACTACATCAAATCTTAATAAAAATACAATTTTTTTTTATGATCTAGATATATTCTTACATTCAAATTATTTTTATTTCAATTTGAAGAGAAGAATAAGGTGTAAACTAGTTATTTATATAAAAAGTTAGTCTGTAGCTTAGAATTTTGAAAAAAGTGGAAATGATCAATGAGTGACTTGGACACTAGTATCAATTCGAGCATAGGCGACGTTCAAATAAATCCAAAGAAATAGAAAGAGAAATGAGAGGTAGTTTAACTTGATATGATTTGAGTTTGTTTTTTTTATAATCACGAGTTCGAGTTGTTTCATAACTATTAAAAATTTATATAATTATTATTTTTAAAATTTATAAAATTAATTAATATACATACAAGTTAATCTGGATATCTATATTAATTTTTTTTTTAAAAAAAAAAGTAAAGAAAAGAAAAGATTATTTCGCAATATTATCCACCGTCTCCCTTCCATATGCTACATTGTTTTCCCTTTATTCGATGTGAGAAATAATTTTGTCAGCTTTGTAAGTAATGCAGGCGCCTTTAAAACATGGAAATATGTCGTGGTCTTCCATCAATCACAGGAATCGCTGGGGCTGAGCCATGCAGAAAGACTGGTAACCACAAAAAAAGAAAAAGGAAAAGAAAAGGACAGCACTACAAAACAAATATTGAGATCTGAATTCCAAGCATCATCTACTACTGTTAGCACGTTGTTGTAATTATTATTTAAAATATTTTTTATTTATAAATATATTAAAATAATATTTTTTTAAAAAAAAATTATTTTTAATATCAGTATATTAAAATGATCTAAATACATCAAAAAATATTAATTTAAAATAAATAAAATAAAATAAAAAATAAAATTTTTTCAATAACACTTTTAAAATTCAAAAACAGGTATTCCACCACGGTAAGATAATCTCTATGGAAAATTTTTTGAGAAAATTTGTGGCGACTGGAAGGAAGAAGGCAGGAGGAGGGCTCCACTCATGGCAATAATTGTCCTTTGATATATAGCAACCCTGTGAAGAATTTTCAATTGAAGTTGGAAGGAACCCGAGAGTTGGAATTTATTTGAAAATATCACAAATTCCTATCTATATTTTTACTATGAAATTATAGCATTCCCAAAGTTACATTGTTATTTTATCAGCCTTGGTTTTGAATAACATTACAAGTCTATAACTATACCCTTCTTGTTTGAAACCACCACTTAATCTCTTAATTATTGTTGATTAATGTCTTATTAAAACAACTTGATATTTTTCTGAAAATTCTGAAAAAAATTTAAATTCTCAAAAGACACATTTAAGTCTAACTTTCAAAAAAAAAAAAAAAACAAATGTGTTATAAATTGTTAGAATTTAAAAAGGAATATGTATGTTAATGTTCAGCAATAAAGTAAAATTGATTATGAAAAAAATATATATCATTTTACATATCTTATTAAGTATAACTCTAAAAGGTATAGATTTTTAATTGTTCATTCAATCACTCTTCATCATCTCACATATTACTATGGATCACAATAGTATATTTTTTCAAAATTTTCACTTTGATCCTCAATTTTTTTTTGTGCACAATTGAGCCCTTTTGAGCTCAAATTAGAGTATAATTGCATATTTTATTGGGGGTGAGGGTTGAATTGAAAGACAGAGGATTGAAGTGAAATAATCGGGTAAAATAGGTGATAGGTTTGCAAATGGTTTAAAAAGTTCATTTGCGTTCCTCATCTTTTTACATTATTAGTTAATCGATCCCTATAATTTTTACAAAATAAATTTTAATACCAAACTTAATTTTTCTCATTTTCTAGTCCTTTGTTTGGTAGAGGAGAGAGGGGGGATGTCGGATTCCGGTTTAGAGAGAGAAAGTTGACATTGGGGAAGATTTAGGCCACAAAAACGATCAATTTTTGTGTTAAATGGTTTCATAGGATGGGAAAGAGTTACGATTAAGTGTTCTTTTACCTTGGAAACACATAAAAATAGATCTAACCTTGAGAAGATTTTTGGTTTCAGGTTTTGGATCGGTGTTTTGCGTTTTTGGAGGCTATGGATTGGTTTACCAAGGTTTCTACGGTGTTTCCTAGGTGTTTTGAGTCAAAAAATAAATAACCTTCTTTTTTCGACCACACCAGTGGCCGAATTCTGGAATTTCTAGACGATGCATCATTTGTTTTTTCTCAAAGAAACTAGGGCCGATGACGCGTCGTCCGCCCTATTAAACTTAAAAAAAATAAAAGTCTATGTGTGGGGGTCTTTTTTTGATTGGGACATGGCCTCATTTTTTTCAATTTTTTTTATATTAATGGCTATTTTTTATATTTTTTTTTCAAATAATTTTTATAATTTTTAAATTTTAATTAATACCCCTTCTCCATAATTTTTTGGATTTTTTAGCCTTTCTTGAATAGCAATTATTTTTTAATTATATTGAATGTGTTTAATTTTTTCAGATATTAGTATGATTCATCTGTAATTTGTTTTGTATATTTTATATAGATTAAATATTTTTTATAATATTTTTAATATGTGTAACCTTACATAATATTTTTTTTACTTTTATTTTTTTCAACAAATTTTATATGTGTGTCAATCTCAATTACAAATTGATTTTCATAAACAAATTCATTAGACACAACAAGATAAATGACTTGTGTTGCGATATTAAATATTTTTTATCTACATTAGCATTTTATTTTTGCCAACTATGTTTTTATTTATTATTGATTACTTTTTTTTCCATTTATTTACACAAAAGGTTAGTGGTTTATTTAATTGGATGCGTGCATAAATTTTTTGATTTACATTCATTGTTTTTTTATGTAAAAAACTTTGTTGAAAAATTCAACATATTCAAGTTTATTTGATCATGTATTGGTGTTTTCAATTTGATACTTATTCTTACGATTTTTTTTCTTAACTCTTTAATAAAAGTTTTGTTCTTTTTAATTTCGTCATTAAATCCAAGTTGATAGTGTATTTGATTTTTGTCCTTATTAATCAATTTTTTTATATTTATGTTCTCATGTTTGCTATTGTTGCCTTTTTTTCTAATATGATTTAAATAAAAGCAATTTATTTAGTTGATCGGGACTAAAACATGTTTATGACAATAAATTATTTTACTAGGAAAATAATACAGACCCACAATGTAGTACGAGAACCAATAAATAGTAATGAACTAAAACAACTCGTTTTACTTCCAATTACAACACAACACAATCTAATAGATAGTGTCACGGGGTATGTAAACACCCAAAGGAAAATATATATATATATATATATATATATATATATATATATTTAGAGAGAGAGAGATGATGATGAATGCAGTTTTCGCTGCCGATGCAGAAATCAGCAGCGACGCAGTTCCGCTGCCGATTCTGGATCGGCAGCGACACAGTATTCGCTGCCGATTCTGGATCGGCAGCGATGCAGTCTTCGCTGCCGATACAGACATCGGCAGCGACCCAGTTTCGCTGCCGATTCCTTGATCGGCAGCGATGTAGTTTCGGCTGCCGATTTTAGGATTGGCAGCGACGCAGCTATCGCTATGGAATCCGGATGGATAGCCGGGACAAATAAACGACTAGTTTCGGCGAATGACATTTGAAAACTTGTGTATCTATATGTACTACTAATTGTTACATCAAATACATGAAGAAATTATAAATGTTAATGCTTATTTAATTGCTAGGCCGCTAGTTACCATTATTATTATTATTAAGTATTTGTTTTCTCTTAAATGTTTTGTACTGCTGCAGGGACGTCACACCAACGAGATGTCTAGGATACCCGATACACGGGAACCTACTTTTGCAAGGAATTAAGTAGATGCATTCTAAATCACAATGTATTTTGTAGGGATCAATGTACTGAATGTATAACTTTTATTAGATCCTTTTTGTTTAAAAATTGTGATGGCTATTAGAAGTATAAGAGTGCAAACTCATGTCCATGTATATATATATTTAATATGAACTCCAAATCATGCAACCTTAATATTATGTGTTTGTGTAAGATTCGCTTTTGAATGAACTGTTGATTGTATGGATTGTATTTTGATGATGTGAGGATTCAAGTTCTTTGATTACCGGCACCATGTGTATTAATATATATATATATATATAAAAAAAAATTTACTATTGTTTTGGGCTTAGAAAGCCGGGTTGTTACAGTTGGTATCAGAGCACTTGGTATGGATCCTGAGGATCATTAATAAATGTGTTGTTGCGATGAATTTCAGGATGGTACGCACCCGACAAGGGACACGAACTGAGCCACCCTCCTTAGAAAGGAGGGGCATGAACCGAGGTGCCCAAGGTTGGCAAGACGAAGATCCCTTAGATGATACGGCATCTCATGCTCTGATAATACCGCCCGAAACTTTGCATGGGGAAGATACGGTGGCAGGAGAAGGCCCGAGGTCTCATCAGACAGAGGGAACACCCCCAGTCGCAACGGAGCAGCGAGAAAGATCAGAAGCACAACCATCTACTGTTCCAACTGGTGTGCCCCCACAATATGTAGATGCAGGACTCCTTGTACAAATAGTTAAAGCAGTGATGGAAGGCATGGCTAGTTCAGCAGCACAAACAACCCCTACCACCCAGATTCCACCAGCAGCCCCTACGACCAGCATGACCATGGATAATGTGGTACCACTGGTGCGACTAGTCAAGAGTATGAGGGAAATGGGCTGTGAACCGTATATGGGGGAACAAGATGCAGAGATAGCTGGAAGATGGATCAGGAAGGTAGAAAAGACAATGATTCAAATAAGCATACCCGAGGGTTTGAGGGTAAATTGTGCATCCCAGTTACTATCTGATAGGGCCATGACATGGTGGGAAACAGTTCAGCTGAGGCGTGCGACTGAGACCCTAACTTGGAGTGATTTCAAGACAGAGTTTGAGAATCAGTTTTATTCCAAGTATCATCGCAAGGTGAAAGAACAAGAGTTCTTAGCATTAAGACAGGCTGATATGTCAGTATTGGAGTACGAAAGGAGATTCCATGACCTCTCATTGTTCGCCCCACATTATGTGTCGACAGAGGAACATATGATTGAAAAGTTGAGAGATGGTTTACGACAGGATTTGAGACAAGGATTGATCGCCTTGCGATTTAAATCGGTGAGGGAGTTGATTGAGGCTGCACAAGCTCTGGAGGCATGTATTGGAGAAAGCCAAGGGGGGTATCAGAGTATAAGCAAAAAGAGAGATGGGGACTATTTCAGCGGCAGACCACCGCACCCGAAGAAAGGAAAAAGTGGAGTGTTTGAGCAGCACGGAAAGAAGGGGAGTTTGATATTACCGCCTCACCAACAGTCAAGTGGGAGAATGATGGCGGGACAGTCGCACTCGAGGGCAAACTCTTCAACTGGGACCGGTGACCGCAGGGGAGTTGACTATCCTTTTTGTGTAAAATGTGGACAAAAACACCCTGGGGACTGCTCAGTTTCCCCTAGGCGATGCTTTGTGTGCAGAGGAGAGGGTCATAGGTGGAGGAACTGCCAGTATCTTAGCCAAGGGTGTCATTACTGTGGTGGGAAAGGTCATTACAAGAGGGACTGCCCCAAAAGAAACACCGGACAAGTACAGAGCTATAGACAGCCCAGTCAGAGCCACCAGCAGTCAGTCACCGTTAATAGGCCAGTGAGATCTTCTCAATCAGGGGCAAACTCCAGTCGAGGGAAGCCGAGGGCACAAAATGATCGGACCCCAGGGAGGGTCTTCCACCTGACACAGGAGGAGGCCAGGGCTGCATCGGATGTGGTGGCAGGTACACTACTGTTGAATGATTTTAATATGCATGTATTGTTTGATCCGGGTGCCACCCACTCATTCATTGCTAAGAGAAGTGTCACTAAATTGAGAAAGGAAGTAGAAATAGTAGAGAAGGGGTTTGTAAGTGGAACTCCAATGGGAAACATGGTTGAAACAAATATTGTATATGTGGATGTGGGGGTTAGTTTATCCGGGTATGAAACAGAAGTAGACTTGATTCCCTTAGAGCTGCATGATTTTGACATAATACTAGGCATGGATTGGTTGAGTAAATACAAGGCACTAATAGATTGTTATGCTAAAACTGTTACCTTTCAAACACCTAAGGGCGAGAAAATGACTTTTGAAGGAGAGAGATTTCCCAAACTGAATGCTTTAATATCGGTGGTAACAGCCCAAAAACTTTTAAGAAAGGGATGTATGGGATACCTCGCATACATCTTAAACTCTGATGATGAAGGTCCACGATTGAAGGATATTCCTGTGGTGAAGGATTTCCCAGATGTGTTTCCAGAAGAACTACCAGGACTACCCCCGGAGCGAGAGGTAGAGGTGTCTATAGACACTTTTCCTGGAGTCCCACCCATAGCCCAACAACCGTATCGGATGGCTCCAGCAGAACTGAACAAGTTAAAGACTCAATTACAGGAATTATTAGACAAGGGGTTCATACGGCCCAGTAATTCTCCTTGGGGAGCACCGGTCCTATTTGTAAGAAAGAAAGATGGAACCCATAGGCTTTGTATTGACTATCGACAGTTGAACAAAATAACAATGAAAAACAAGTATCCGTTACCTCGGATAGATGATTTGTTCGACCAATTAAAGGGAGCGAGGGCATTTTCGAAGATAGATCTGAGATCAGGGTACTATCAGATGAAGATTAAAGAAGCGGATGTAGCAAAGACCGCATTTAGAACTCGTTACGGACACTATGAATTTTTGGTGTTACCGTTCGGGTTGACGAACGCCCCAGCCCTCTTCATGGATTTGATGAATCGGGTTTTCCAACCATACCTGGATAAGTTTGTGGTGGTATTCATTGATGATATATTAGTGTACTCGAATTCTTTCAAGGAGCACGAAGAACACTTGAGACAAACCTTACAAACCTTGAGAGATCACCAGTTATATGCAAAATTGAGTAAATGTGAATTTTGGCTGAAAAGAGTGACGTTTTTGGGACATGTCATTTCAGCCGAAGGTGTTTTTGTCGACCCTCAAAAAGTCGAAGCAGTCTTGAAATGGGAAAGACCGACTTCGGTCACTGAAATACGTAGTTTCCTGGGACTTGCAGGATACTATCGGAGATTTATCGAAGGTTTTTCCCTGATTGCAACCCCTTTGACCCAGCTAACTAGGAAGGATAAGAAGTGGGTGTGGTCGGAAGAATGTGAGGCAAGCTTCCAAGAATTGAAGAGGAGGCTCACCACTGCTCCAGTCTTAACTCTCCCCTCAGGGACCGAGGGTTTTGTGGTATATAGTGATGCCTCGGGGAAGGGATTGGGGTGTGTTTTGATGCAACATGGGAAGGTGATCGCCTATGCATCAAGGCAATTAAAGACTCATGAGGTGAACTACCCGGTGCACGACCTGGAGTTGGCAGCTGTAGTATTTGCCTTGAGGATATGGAGACACTATTTGTATGGGTCTCGAACCCAAATTTTTACTGATCATAAGAGCCTGAAGTATCTGATGTCGCAAAAGGAGTTGAACATGCGGCAAAGAAGGTGGATAGAGCTCATTAAGGATTATGATTGCACCATAGAATACCACCCGGGGAAAGCAAATGTGGTGGCAGATGCCCTCAGTCGCAAAAATAAAGCCTCCTTGGGAAGCTTAACAGTGGGAAAGGAGCGGCAATTGGCAGAATTAAAAGAGTTGGGTGCAGATTTGGGAATTGATGCAAGAGGTGGGTTAGTAGCCCAATTATTGGTGCGACCAACGTATCGAGAACAGATACTACATGCCCAATTCCATGACAAGGTGGGATCCAAGATTAGGAAGAATGTGGAGGCCGGGGTAGAAATGAAATTCCGAGTAGCGGATGATGGATCCTTGATGATGGGACAACGGTTGTACGTGCCTGATGACGAAACAGTCAAACGTATGGTTCTGCAAGAAGCACATGAGTCCAAATTCTCCATACATCCTAGCAGTACTAAGATGTACCGAGACCTGAAACACCTCTATTGGTGGCCTAATATGAAAAGGGAAATAGCTGAGTATGTGTCAAAGTGTGAGATATGTCAACAAGTCAAGGTTGAACACCAAAGGCCTGCGGGACCATTACAGCCATTACAAATTCCAGAATGGAAGTGGGAGATGATCACCATGGATTTCGTGTCGGGATTTCCCAAGGGGAGAAAAGGAAATGATGCAATATGGGTCATTGTGGATCGGTTGACGAAATCCGCACTATTCTTGCCTGTAAAGATGACCGACTCGGTGGACAAGCTTGCCAAGATCTACATAAATGAGGTGGTACGACTTCATGGGATTCCGGTGTCCATTGTATCGGATCGAGATCCTAGGTTCACCTCTCGACTTTGGCCGAGCATACAACATGCCTTGGGGACAAGATTGGACATGAGCACTGCGTTTCACCCTCAAACGGATGGCCAATCGGAAAGAGTCATTCAAGTCTTGGAAGACCTATTACGGGCATGTGTGCTAGAATTTGGAGGAAACTAGGAGGAACACATGGCATTGGTGGAGTTCACGTATAACAATAGTCACCAAGCCACAATAGGGATGGCCCCATATGAAGCCTTGTATGGTAGGAGGTGTAGAACTCCTTTATGTTGGGAGGAAATTGGGGACCGGAAGTTATATGGCGCAGAGTTAGTTCAAGTCACCACGGAGAAAGTGAGAATTATCAGGGATCGCATCAAAGCCGCACAGGATAGACAGAAGAAGTATGCCGATGTGAGGAGAAGACCTCTCGAGTTCAGTACGGGGGACCAGGTGTTCCTGAAGGTAGCCCCATGGAAGAACATGTTACGATTTGGATTGAAAGGAAAGTTAACTCCCCGTTTCATTGGACCCTTCAAAATCTTACAACGAGTTGGACCAGTAGCCTACAAGGTGGATTTGCCCCCATAGTTAGCCAGGGTCCATGATGTGTTCCATGTCTCCTTGTTAAGGAAGGCTAACGTAGACCCCGCCCGAGTTCTACCCCAGGTCCCAGTAGAGGTCAAGGAAGACTTAACACTGGAATTGAGGCCCATAAGGATACTAGATCAAGAAGTGAAGGAGTTATGGAGCAAAAAGATCCCCATCGTTAGAATCTTATGGCGAAATGCTCAAGTAGAAGAGGAAACTTGGGAGAGGGAGGCTGAGATGAGAAAAAAGTACCCCAATTTATTTGATCTACCAGGTATGGAGTGTGAAACTTCTTAAATTTCGAGGACGAAATTCATATTTAGGAGGGGAGAATGTAAACACCCAAAGGAAAATATATATATATTTAGAGAGAGAGAGATGATGATGAATGCAGTTTTCGCTGCCGATGCAGAAATCAGCAGCGACGCAGTTCCGCTGCCGATTCTGGATCGGCAGCGATGCAGTCTTCGCTGCCGATACAGACATCGGCAGCGACCCAGTTTCGCTGCCGATTCCTTGATCGGCAGCGATGTAGTTTCGGCTGCCGATTTTAGGATTGGCAGCGACGCAGCTATCGCTATGGAATCCGGATGGATAGCCGGGACAAATAAACGACTAGTTTCGGCGAATGGCATTTGAAAACTTGTGTATCTATATGTACTACTAATTGTTACATCAAATACATGAAGAAATTATAAATGTTAATGCTTATTTAATTGCTAGGCCGCTAGTTACCATTATTATTATTATTAAGTATTTGTTTTCTCTTAAATGTTTTGTACTGCTGCAGGGACGTCACACCAACGAGATGTCTAGGATACCCGATACACGGGAACCTACTTTTGCAAGGAATTAAGTAGATGCATTCTAAATCACAATGTATTTTGTAGGGATCAATGTACTGAATGTATAACTTTTATTAGATCCTTTTTGTTTAAAAATTGTGATGGCTATTAGAAGTATAAGAGTGCAAACTCATGTCCATGTATATATATTTTTAATATGAACTCCAAATCATGCAACCTTAATATTATGTGTTTGTGTAAGATTCGCTTTTGAATGAACTGTTGATTGTATGGATTGTATTTTGATGATGTGAGGATTCAAGTTCTTTGATTACCGGCACCATGTGTATTAAATATATATATATATATATAAAAAAAAAATTTACTATTGTTTTGGGCTTAGAAAGCCGGGTTGTTACAGGGTAATTTTTCAATACGTGAATAAACCCGTGCGGCAGCCTAGTGCCTCACCAGACTCAGCCTTCCCTCGCCAATCCCGCTCGTGTTTGCCTATTAACTAAATGTTTCCCTCACCCGAAAGGTTTTCCCCAAGTTAGAAGACAAGCGAAATACACAAGTAGAATAAGATAATCAAAGTGCACAACAAGCTTTACAGTAGGGGTGAGCAAAAAAACTGGAAAACTGATTAAACCGAGAAAACCGGAAACAAAATAACCGAAAAAACCAAACCGAAAAAAAAAACCGATTAAACCGACTACATTTTTGAAAAAACCGGCCGGTTCGGTTTGGTTTCGGTTTTATAAGCAAAAAACTGAAAAAACCGAACCGAACCGAACCGAAACCGATAAAAAACCGGAAAAACCGAGCCAAACCGGAAAAACCGAGCCAAACCGAAAAAACCGAGCCAAAACCGAGAAAACCGAGCCAAAACCGGAAAAACCGAGCCAAACCAGTTTGAATCGGTTTTTGCCCTAAAAAAACCGAACTGAACCGAAACCGGTCGGTTTGACTCGGTTTCGGTTCGGTTTCGGTTTTTTTTTCAAAAAAAAAATTCGGTTTGGTTACTTTTTTTGATAAAAACCGAACCGAACCGAAAATGATCACCCCTACTTTACAGGAACTCTTTCCCAACCTTTATTGATCTCATAAACAAAGGGAACTATACACAAATCCGTATGTGTGCTATGCACAAAGATTGCATGCTACACCAAGCTATCTCTATCTAGTGCTCTACATGTTCTTGCATGCCCTTACATGCTAAACATACCCCACACATGCTCTCTTTCAACCAAGAGCTGCAACAAGTATTTATAGACAAGCATTTACAAGGCACAACTCTCATTCCTACTTTTAAAGAAGTAGTGGGACACTATCTCACCCATGTTCACCCATGAACATAGTGACCCCATTATCTACCAAGTAGTGAGAAGTTTTCCCCCATGATCCCCCCATGATCTTAGTGGGTTGAGAGCAACCCCTGGTCAGCTCCCATGTTTAGCCCCCATGATCCCATGATCTTGGATATCATAACTGCCACTATCCACGTTCTGCATGCCCACCTGGCAGCCCCAACTGCCAGTTTTTGCTGCGTCTCCTGCTGGTCTCTCACATGCCTTGGACAGTCCTTCTTCCAAGTTTTAGATCGTGCCAAGTCGAACCAACGACTTGCACACGCCGTTGCGCGCTGCCGAATTCGCATCTGCGTGCAGGCTGCCAATGTCTGTGCTGCCGAATTCGCATCTGCGTGCAGGCTGCCAATGTCTGCGCTGCTGAATTCTGTGACAGCCCTAGTTCTCGTCAACCTATCCCCTTGACGAGTTTTGCTGCCTGGCTTGTACATTCCATTGTCCAGCCCATGTTCGTCAACAATCTGCGCTGCCGATTTTCCTTTGACGAACCTACAGCTGCACAAATATGCGTTACCGATTTATGCCCCTGTTAGCATGGCTGCCAGCACCCCTAGGCACTGTTTTAGACAGCCTGTCGAAGTGTGCACCTCGTGCACATTTGACACTGTTTCAAACGACCCCCACCAAAAGAACCCGACGCCCTCGTCAGACAGATTCAAAGTACCCTTGCACCGCATCTGTTCCTCGTCACAATCCATGTTTCTCCCACAAAACCTCTAACTTTGCCCACATTCAACAACAATTCAGTCCATCAAATTTCGTCAACCTGTTTCAAAATTGAGCTATGACACCATTCTGTTTGGCCCGTTAGTTTTCCACAAATGTTAAACATATCGTACTTGCAAGCATGTTTTCATGAAGTTCGGACACTACTCACAAGCATCCTAGGTATCCATCCCTCTTCACAAAATACATTCACACAAAATCACTTTTGAAGAATCACATGAACTCCCATACGAACATCTAATTCTCCAACCATTCTGCGTGCCCCAAAACTGCAAATATAAAATTTAAATATTGCTTACTTGTCCATTGTACAACAATTAACTCTCCCTGCCGAATTCGCCTCAGCTTAAGCAAGGTTGCCGCTGTCCATCGCTGCCGAATTCTATGCAGTGTGCTTTTCATTGGCGCATCCTCATGCCTAGAGTTAAACCATGATCTGTCCATCGTCAAAGTTATGAAACTCCTCCATGTTGGTCCCAACGTGACTAGAGTCCATCTCAGCCACTGTTCTGTCTTCTTCGCCCTGCACTATCCATCGTCAAGGTCTCCACCGAAGACATCAATTCTGCCTCCCCTAAGGCAGCAAAGCCACACCAAATCTTCACAGATTTATCTAGCCATTCGACCAAGTCTTCCTCAACTTCATCGCTGAATTTTACTTCCACCACCCTAAACATTCCTTCGTCAAGATGCACAAAATTCCCCAAGTTCTGCCCCCACAAGGCAGCAAGGCCAGACAGCATCCTCACCGATATGCTGGCCCATGACGAATGAATTCCATCTCGGTCATCAAGCAAACGCATAAGATTTATGTATGCCATATCCCCAACACCATCTTCCACACTGACAGCATCAAGGTTTCCCCTCATTGGGCAACAATCCCACACAAAGTAATTTTCATCGCAAGAGAAAAACAATGTAAATTTAGTTTCGAACCCTTACCGATTTGCCTTCTCGTCTGACCTTCCATCGTCAGCAGCAAGTTTGGGCTCTCTCCCACTGAATTGCTTCTTCCATTTCACCCCAACCTTCCCATTTAGGCTTCGATGAAAACTTAGAAACTCCCAGCAGTCCTTGCGCTGGCCCCTGCTCTCAAGTCTGCCATTCCATCGATATTTTTGATGGCCGAATCAACACCCATTTTGATCTGATCCTTTTGTGATCACTTTGCGTCGCCTATAGAGTAGTTAAGCCACCAAACTTCGCAGGCCTTTGAACACCAACTCTGCCCAAAACGCTGGCAAGTTTTCCCCAAAATGGCTTCGAACAAATCAGCCCTTCGATCTGCCCCACAGAACTATCCATTGTCTGTGCTACGAAACAACTCATAGTTTCGTCATGAACGCAAACCGTGCTCTGCTCTACAGTTTCTGCCATTCCATCGGCAGCAGCAATGTTTCTCCGAAATTAGTCCTTTTGATTTGTCTAGAGAACCATCAACATTCTCGTCATTGATTATTGCGCTGAAATCTGCATATCCATCAGCAGAAGCAGTAGCTCTCCCAAATCAGTCCGTTGATTTGGCCACAGAATCATTCTCGTCATCCTGCTAAGAAAGCAATCATGCTTTGATACCAAATTATCACGGGGTAATTTTTCACTACGCGAATAAACCTGTGCGGCAGCCTAGTGCCTCACTAGACTCAGCCTTCCCTCGCCAATCTCGCTCGTGTTTGCCTATTAACTAAGTGTTTCCCTCACCCGGGAGGTTTTCCCCAAGTTAGAAGACAAGCGGAATACATAAGTAGAATAAGATAATCAAAGTGCATAACAAGCTTTACAGGAACTCTTTCCCAACCTTTATTGATCTCATAAACAAAGGGAACTATACACAAATCTGTATGTGTGCTATGCACAAAGATTGTATGCTACACCAAGCTATCTCTATCTAGTGCTCTACATGTTCTTGCATGCCCCTACATGTTAAACATACCCCATACATGCTCTCTTTCAACCAAGAGCTGCAACAAGTATTTATAGACAAGCATTTACAAGGCACAACTCTCATTCCTACTTTTAAAAAAGTAGTGGGACACTATCTCACCCATGTTCACCCATGAACATAGTGACCCCATTATCTACCAAGTAGTGAGAAGTTTTCCCCCATGATCCCCCCATGATCTTAGTGGGTTGAGAGCAACCCCTGGTCAACTCCCATGTTCAGCCCCCATGATCCCATGATCTTGGATATTCATAACTGCCACTACCCATGTTCTGCATGCCCACTTGGCAGCCCCAACTGCCAGTTCTTGCTGCGTCTCCTGCTGGTCTCTCACATGCCTTGGACAGTCCTTCTTCCAAGTTTTAGATCGTGCCAAGTCGAACCAACGACTTGCACAAGCCGTTGCGCGCTACCAAATTCACATTTGCGTGCAGGCTGCCAATGTCTGCGCTGCCGAATTCATATCTGCGTGCAGGATGCCAATGTCTGCACTGCTGAATTCCGCGACAGCCCCAATTCTCATCAACCTATCCCCCTGACGAGTTTTGCTGCTTGGCTTGAACATTCCATCGTCCAGCCCATGTTCGTCAACAATCTACGCTGCCGATTTTCCTTTGACGAACCTAAAACTGCAAAAAGTTGTGCTGCCAATTTATGTCCCTGTTGACATGACTACCAGCACCTTAGACACTGTTTTGGACAACCTGCCGAAATGTGCACCTTGTGCACATTTGACACTGTTACAATTAGCTTTTATTATAATCAATATCTTTTAAATTAGCTAAATAAGAAGTCATGTTAAAAGGATAATTTACTAAATCTAATCTTAATAAAAATACAATTTTTTTTTTATGATTTAGATATATTCTTACATTCAAATTATTTTTAATTCAATCTGCGGAGAAGAATAAGGTGTAAACTAGATATTTATATAAAAAGTTAGTCTGTAGCTTAGAACTTTGAAAAAGTGGAAATGATCACGAGTGACATGGACACTAGTATCAATTCGAGCATAGGCGACGTTCAGATAATCCAAAGAAATAGAAAGAGAAATGAGAGGTAGTTTAACTTGATATGATTTGAGTTTGTTGTACGAGTTTATTCCTTTTATGGTTATTAAAGGTTTATATAATAGTTAATTTTATATAATTGTTAGTTTTAAGATTTATAGAATTAATTAATGCTAGATTGATGTGAATATTTATATTAATCTTAAAAAAAAAGGAAAGGATAAGATGTCAGAAAGTACAAACGCTGTTTACAAGAGAGAAAAAGAAAAGAAAAGGAAAGGAAAGGGGTTTATGGATTTTATTTATGGAATATCCTCGAATATCCAAAGATTATTTCGCAACATTATCCACTGTCTCTCTTCCATGTGCTTCATTTTGTTCCCATTATTCGATGTGATAAATAATTTTGTCAGCTTTGTAAGTATTGCAGGCGCCTTTAAACATGGAATATGTCGTGGTCTACCTTCAATCACTGGAATCGCTGGGGCTGAACCATGCAGAAAGACTGGCAATTAATGGTACATGAGCCATGTTGCATTATCTTTATATTATTATGATTTTTTTCCTCGTGCTTCCCTCCTTATTAATTCTTTACATAAAAAGTTGTGTTTTCCCCCAGAACTTCGAAAACGTGGAAACTATCATGACTGACATGGTCACTAGTATCATTTCGAGTGTCGGTGCTGTTCAAATAATACAGAGAAATAGAAAGAGAGGAGGTGGATTATTAAAATAAAATCCGAAACACTATTTATCACAAAGAAGGAGAAAAGAAAGAGGAGTTCACGGATTTTATTTATGGAATATCCTTGAATATTTGAAGATTATTTTGCAATATTAGCCACTGCCTCTCTTCCATATGCTACATTTTGTTACCATTATTTTATGTTATAAATAATTTTGTCGTCTTTGTAAGTAATGCATGCGCCTTTCAAAGATAGAAACATGTTATGGTCTATCTTTCCCACGACAACGATGACGAGGAAAACAGGGGATGAATAAGGCAGAAAGACTGGTAACCACAAAAGACACAAGAAAAAGACAACACAACCAAATAAAAATTGAGATTTGTATTAGTTTAATATCTTCTATCAATTATTTATAGTTATATTTATATAAATATATATTTAGTACTTTAATTTATCTTTAATATTTATATAATATTAAATTAATTAATCTAATATTTGATATATGAATCTATAGTAAAAATAAAGTTTATGGGATAAAAATACTTTACAAAGAAAATTATAAAGTTGTTATAATTATAAAATTCCTATTACATCAAACCATTGTTTCTAAAATGTTCCTAGTCAATGCTCTCTAAAATACTGGGCATTCATTAGAGTCGTAGAGACGTGTACATATTGTCGCGACGATGCATCCACTACATGTAGGTTTGAAGTAATCAGGAAAATAGGGCAGACAAGGAATTCTTGTTTTTTATCTGTGAAAAACAGGAATGAGAGTCGCCACTTAGTATTTTGGTCACTAGGAACCCTAACTGGTCTCAGAGATCAAGTATGGGGACTAGTTGTGTAAATGGAAGGTATTAACACTCCAAATATGCCCTACCTAAGGTAAGCTGCATTGTTTAATTGTCTGATAAAAAATTAAGGTCTTGTCGTGTTTTCTAATTATTGGTTTGTCTAAGGTTTAAGAAAAGTTCTCCACTGTAAGAAGATCCTTATTTTATCGGGTAAAAGTCTATCCGTTCTAATGTCTATATAAAAGAAACTACCTCTTTAATATCAGAAATATGTTTTACGTATAAATTCTTAATCTCAGATACTAAAAGAAAACAAAATATTTTTTGGGTGTTTTTTTTTTTTTAATATTGGCCTAGATCTAATGGCTTTAATAAACTGGTTATTATAGCCAAAATACATGCTAAAACATATTTTTGAATTTTTATGTTTTCTGTATGGAAATACGATACGATTTGAATTTTATTTTTTTAATCTTTGAGAGACTTGGTCCTATGCATGAAAACAAAACATTTTTTATTTATAATTTTTTTGCAATGTTTCAATGAAAACCGAGTATTTTAATACAGGACTTGTATCTATACGGTATAAAAATGCAAACCAATATTAAGCGAAAATGATAAAAACAATATGCGGAAAAATCATAATTTTTTTCGAAAAGATTTTTTTTCTGAAATTTTTGGACTAGGCCGGACCCAGCCTAACAATTTTGGTCTGGGTTGGCGCTGTCTGGCCCAGTGAACAGCTCACTCTCCACTATTCACCTATTCACATGTTACGTGAATAGTTCACTCTCTACTGTTCATGCAGAACAGTGGAGGATGAGGCTGGAGAAGAAGAAAAGGAGGAGGAAGAGAAGCGGATATGCGGTTGCTCGCGGTGCTATTAGTGGCGTTGCGGTGAGCTGTTTGGCCGGTGATTCTTCTTTGTTTCTCTGTGTTTTCCTTCTGCCTTTTCCTTTCTGGTTATCTTTTTTTTTTTTTTGCTTTTATAGCGCCTCTTGTCTAGCTTATGTTTCCTTCTCTGATATCTTTGTCCCTCTCTGTTTTCTTTCTTTGTTTCGTTCTTCTACTTCCCTTGTTCTCTCTCTTTCTTTGTATTTTGTTCTTTTGTTTTAAAACAAATTGTCCCACTCTGTTTTTTTTTCAACTCTCTTCTCTCTAAAATCTTCTATCTGTTCCTGTTTCTTTCAAATCTTTCTCTCTTCTCCAAAACACTATGTTTCTTGTCCTCGGTTTTAAAAAACCAATCCCCCCTATGGTTTATTCCTTTCGGGTGGTATTTATAGGGGGCAAGGGGAGTGGGATCGAACTTACCCCTGTACCATCGTGGCACATGGGGAGCGAGGCCACCCTACTCTGCCCCGGTGCCGGACAAAGTGCCCAATAGGAAGCCTCTTGCAGGGCACAACTCCCTTGGTTTTACCTCACGAGGGGGCGTGGGTTGTGTTGGGTTTTGACAGTGTTTGTGAAAGTGGGGGAGAGAGAGAGAGCGAGAGCGCAAAAAAAAAACAAATTAAAAAACCTTCTTCTTCCCTTACTACACGTCTAGGGGAAGAAGAATAGTGTTGTTCAAAACGGCACCGTTTCGGGCTTCTCCCTTCTTCTTTTTTAATATATATTAGGTTCCAAAAATGGGTAACATATGTGATGCATCAACGATATGAAAACATATCACAACAAAATACAAATGCCCCTTCTTTGGATAATTGTATATTGTTTACGCCTTTATCAGCATTTTGCAAGCTACTGGTCATTGCTCAAGATAGATGTGACTATGTGATAGGTACCACCGCTCTTCACAAACTCAATCTGCCCCTTGCTTACTAGCTTCTGGACTTGATACATGAAACTTTTGCAGTTTTTAATCGAATGGCCCAAAACCCCACCATGATACTCACATCTCTGGTCTAGATCATACCACGTAGGAAATGGTAGTTGCAGGGGTTATGACAAAGTCAAAGTAAGAAGTCCGGAGTCTAATAGACGCTGGTAAACAAACTTGAGTATGTCGATCTTTGACAAAGACATTTGAATAGTTGGTGTTACAGCAAGACCTAACACGTAACTAAAGTTTCCCAATTAAGAGCCATCTTCGGATTCATCTCTCATCATTGTTTTATAATCCATGACAAGGCCTCCAATTTTTCCCATCTTGATAGCCTGTTCAATTCTTTCAACAATCCTCATAACTTCATGAAAATGTTGAGTTGAGCTTCCCATCAAATGCTCATAATAAGGGGATTGAAAAGTGTTGGAGAACAACATCATTTCTGTATCAATGGGTGGAGGTTGAACATGTGTTGCCTTATCTTGTAATCTTTGTGCATATACCCTCTAACACGATCAAATAGTTGATGTCTTATCCCAAGTATAGGAGTGTCAAAGTATTAAATAACCCGGCAAGACCGGGATCGATCCACAGGGAGGCCAACTATATAAATTATAAATAATATATAGAATGTAACAAAGAGTTAAAGAGATATTTGAGATGTGAGGATTAAACAATGATAAAAATAGTTGTCAAGGTTAGATGATTCACTAATGGTATTAGAAATAAGTATAGTATAAACTCTTTTTATTAATCAACTGGAAACCACACACAAAGGAGGTTCCAATAAGATGATTTATTCTTAATAGTTCATTATAAATTTTTAACATGATCATATTAATTATCTTATTTTAGTAACACCATACTTTTAAATATTGTCAGGAATTCATGATGCTAACTTATGTTAACAACAAATCAAGTTCCTCTCATAACAACGATGTCGGCCGAAGATTATGAAGGATCAAGCATTTATTGTGTCAAGTGTTATACAACACAAATCTAAATTAATCATTTAACAAGCAAGGTATTAAGAATTAGTAAGATAAGATATATTAATAACAAACTTTTTTGGATATAAACATTGAAGTCCATGTTGAGTTATATTATACATATTCTAACACCATTAGTAAAACCTTTTCACCTTGACATAATTAACTTAGCTAGACATAATGAAGAAGAAGAACATAATTATGATATAAGTTAACTAAGAGTAGCAAAGGAAATGAAAAGCATAAACAAGAGATTAATGAAAATAAAACATGAAATAAAACTTGAACATTACAAAGAGAGAAAACAAGAAAATGATCTTGATCTGAAAACCAAGATGCCTAAATGTATGGCAAATGCCTCCTTTTATAGGCAAAAAAGAACTATTCATTTTGTAATTAACTATTAAATTAGTGGCCAACTAATCACTTAGTGGACTTGGTGGTTTAGGTATGGATTTGTTTTCTGGACGAAATGACATTTCCATAATCAGAATTTGGCAAAGTGGTCTTCATGAAAGTTGTAGGAATCTGTATCAGCTTTTCACAAAAAAAAGAGAGCTCATTTGGACTTCTAGAACCCGAGATATTGACTGAACACTGAACAGTGTTTGAGCTGCAAGACAGAATTAGACTTCTTTTTTAATGCTAAGATTTGGACTCTAAAATGGCCAAATTGAGCCTTGGATTCTTCATGAATGTTTTAGATCTATTTCTTAGCTTTCTATCCATATAAACCAGACTAAAATCCAAGATCTACAGCTCCAGATATGACCCAATGATTGAATGGTGTTCCAGTTTGAATTGAACCATCATTTTATTTTCTAAGTTTAGCCCTTTCTTTGTCCTTTTAGTTTCAATAGTTACTCACATCAATCAATTCTTTGAATTGTGAGATATACTTGCATTTAAAATGAGCATTTACCATAAATTAAAGCTATATTAAATTATCAGACTTGTTATTATAAAACATGCTTAAGTTAGGGAATTTAATGATACTTTAAGTGCAATATGATGATATAAAGCCTTAATGAGAATGCACTTTTAAGTAAAAATCACACCCCCAACCAGCTTATTACTAGTCTCTAGTAATTAAAGCGTTAAAGTAGAAAAACAATTTACAAAATCCAGAAAGCAAGGCATTCATCATTTAACTTCCATTAATCTATTCAAATAAACAAACTCATTAAATTTATATATCTGCTTCATACTTCATAATCAATATATTAATAAACCTTTCTTTTGTGCTCAATTTATCAACACATAGATATGGGGCTTTACTTGGAAGAAAACACAATTTTGTTCTAATGTTTTTCTAAGGTTAACTTTCTTGGGTTGAGATTATTATCTTTTATATATATATAAAACTTAAAACACAATGCATCTTTAACCCATGTAATGAGCTTTAGGCTAATGACTCCCAGACCAGTTAGTCTTAGGGCATTAGGTGTTGAGACACCCCTACAAGCTTAGTAACTTGGGTTGCACATACTAAAATGTAGATAGTGCAATGTTTGATTCCCTTAAGCTTTTCTCCTCAACCCATGTAACAAGCATTAGGCTAATAGCTCCCAAGTCAGTTGAGTTTACAGTACTAGGTGTTAAAACACCCCCTCGGGCTTAATTGCTTAGGTTAGGGAGGCTACGAAACCAAACTTATCTACATTTTTATTTATTTATTTTATTATATTTATTACCTTTTTTTTTTCAAATTATATACTATCCCTTTCCCTTAGTTGTTATATTTAACAAAAGAACATAAATAATGTAATAATCTAATGTGCAACCCACAATCATATGTTAAAGTGTGTGTGTGTGAAAATGAAGGTTTATGAATACTTGTTAAATGAGTATATGAGCAGAATCAAGTGATAACAATGCGAGAGTTTGTAAATCTGAATATTTCAAGAAGTGTGTGATAAACCTTGTTATGAATATTTACTAAGATACGTCTCAAGAGTCAATACTCCTTACTCTGCCATATTAACAATAACAACAAAAAGTTTCGTCAAATGATTTTAATAACAATAAAAAGTTTTTTTTAACTTACGACTACTACCCTCTCTCCCCAACCAAAATGAGACATTGTCCTCAATGTTTTAAGGTAAAAAGGTAGAGTATAGAAGATATCACCTGAAGCAGCAACTACTAACAAACTTGAAACATACTTAAACAAAAATAAGAAATAACAAAACAGAAAAAAATATTATGCTATTAATAAAACCAAAAGACACAAGTTTTTACAAACTAAGGCTCAAATCCAATCTAAGCTTTTTACGGCTTTCCTTGTTTGACCAGTCTATTCAACTCACGGAGGAATCAATTACATGGATGAAAGCTTGCAATTGATTAATCAGTTGTTCAGCAGTAGCAGCAGAGATTATGATTTGTCATGCCGAAGATGTAAGAAAATTCTGTTCTACAGTATGATCAAGAAAAGACAACAAATGATCATAAAACCATTAACATTTAACGAACCTATAGGTTCTGGTGAATGTTCAGTTGGGCCCAAGAGGAAATATGAAATATCTCTTCTAATGTGCCCAGACCACCTGGTAAGGCAATGAAGGCGTCAACATGATCAAACATTGTATCTATTCATTTAGATATTATGGAGACCTGCAGTTCCTCTCCAACTGTTTTTCCAATGAGATCCACTTTGGCTAAAGCTTTTGGAATAACACCCAAAACTTGACTGCCTCCTAAAAATGCAGCTGTTGACACACTCCCCATTAACCCAAGGTTGCCTCCCCCATATACTAAATGAATCTTTCTCTCAGCTAGTACTAACAAAGATGATTTGCTAATTCTAAAAACTCTTTTTCTTTCCCAGGATAAGATCCACCAAAAACACAAATATTTTTTATTTGATGACCTAAGGAACCTGCCATTTCTACACACTTCAATATCTATTAAATGTATGGGTTGAATAGAAATAAAGGGAAGGAAGAGAAGATTTTATAGATGAGAAATTGAAAATGCAATCATACCACCTATATGTAGGCCAGCTGGAGTCACTCTTTTTTTCTTTTTCTTTTTTGTTTTTTTAGAACATGTGTATGTACCAGTAGTTGTGATTGTGACTCACATCTTCCCTTGGTTTTACGTCCAAAAATAGTTTAAACGCCCTCTATGGGTCAGGGATAAGCTTCCCATCCAGTTTCTTAAAAACTGACAAACAAGGTTTTTTTTAGTCAGATTCCCAAGACTATGTCGATCATGTTCTTTATGAAAATAGGGCCATAAATCATGAATTGCACGATGCACATCTCCACTAGGATGCGTCTCAAGAGTTAATAGAAGATTATCTAAAGACTCCTTACTCAGGCCATCCTTAATGAATTGTATTTTATCTTCACGGTTTATAGATATCATTCCTAAAGAACGGTATTGTGCATTACAAGTCCATCTGGCACATCTGTGACAGACTTTCAGTCGTTTTGCACGACATTTCTTCGCAAAAGTGCTTTTACCTGTTCCAAGCATGTGCAAAATAAAAGAATTGGAAGACTCACTTGATAAGCAGACCTTTGCTTCAATCATCCAGTGAATATCTTCAGGAATTCCATGATTCATTAACAACCTCAATCTTTCACACCTAGCACGATAAATTTTTGTAATCGCATTTTGAGGCAAAGCAGGAAAATACTTTTTTAGTTTTTCAAGAGTGGTGGCCATTTTCAAATGAGAAGTGGAGAAGAGATGTAGAGAAAAGAGAAGCAAGGAATTGAACAAATATATACATAGATATCAGTTATCATAGGAAACTGAAAGAACCGACTTAAGAGTCACGGAGTACCGTTATCCGCCATTTGACCAGGGTTGGAGAAAGACTAGCAAAACAAAAGTTACACCAAGAAAAAAAAACAATGTGAGAAAAACAAAATAATCAATCTTTATAAACAGGATCACCTAAACCAATGGACTCATCTTCACTAGGAAAATTATCAAAATAAGCTTTCAAACGATGTCCATTTACCTTAAAGACATTGTCATTCTTTGGATTCTCAATATCAAAGGTCCCATAAGGATACACATGTTTCCCAATAAATGGATCGCTCTATCTTGATCTTAGCTTTCCAGGAAATAAGTGGAGTCGAGAATTATAAAGCAAAACTTTTTGACCAACATCAAATATTTTTCTCAATATCCTCTTGTCATGAAACTCTTTGATTCTTGATTTATGAATTTTTGAGTTCTCATATGCATCATTTCTTATTTCCTCAAGCTCATTTATTTGTAACTTATGCAGCTGGCTAGCATCATCAAAGTTTGAATTGAAAGCTTTAATAGCCCAATAAGCTTTATGTTCAAGTTCCACAAGCAAGTGACAAGATTTTCCATAAACCAACCTATAAGGTGACATACCTAATGATGTTTTAAAAGCAGTTCGATAAGCCCAAAGTGCATCATTAAATCTTAAAGACCAGTCCTTTCGATTAGGGTTCACTGCTTTTTCCAAGATTTGTTTGATCTCCCTATTAGCAAGTTCTACTTGTCCACTTGTCTGATGGTGATAAAGGGTGGCAACTTTGTGTGTGATTCCATATTTCTTCATTAAAGACTCAAATGGCTTGTTACAAAAATGTGTTCCACTATCACTTATCATGGCTCGAGGGATTCCAAACCGACTCAAAATATTTTCTTTCAAAAACTTGATCACTGTTTTATGATCATTGTTTCAACTTGGAATTGTCTCTATCCATTTTGAAACATAATCTACCGCGAGTAATATGTACACAAAACCAAATGATACAGGAAATGGGCCCATGAAATCTATACCCTAACAATCAAAGATTTCAATAACAAGAACAGGATTTAAAGGCATCATGTGATGTTTTGAAATAGATCCTAACTTTTGACAATTTTCACAAGTTTTGCAGAATGCATGTGTGTCCTTGAACATGGTGGGCCGATAAAATCCACATTGTAAGATTTTTGCAGTCGTCTTCTTTGATGAAAAATGACCCCCACATGCCTTAGAATGAAAAAATTTAATGACGCTACTTACCTCATTGTCGGGAATGCATCTTCGAAATATTTGATCAGGACAATATTTGAATAAGTAAGGGTCATCCCAACAAAAGTTTTTCAATTCGTTCAAAAATTTTCTTCTGTCTTGGGTACTCCATTGAGTTGGCAAATCTCCTGTTGCAAGAAAATTGACAATATTAGCAAACCAAGGCATTGTAGAAACAGAAAGTAAAGATTCATTAGGAAAGTAATCATTGATTTGTGTGATGTCAGATGTGAAATCTATTATCAATCTTGACAAATGATCCGCGACAACATTTTCGGTGCCTTTCTTATCCTTGATTGTGATATCGAATTCTTGAAATAACAAAATCCACCGTACCAATCTAGCCTTAGAAACCTTCTTAGAAAAAAGATATTTCAATGTTGTGTGATCACTAAAAACAATAACATGTGAGCCAACAAGATAAGATCTGAATTTTTCACATGCAAATACTACTGTAAGTAATTCCTTTTTAGTGGTAGTATAATTCATTTGAGCACTATTTAAAGTTTTACTTGCCTAGTAAATCTTATAAGGTTTCTTATCTTTTCTTTGTCCTAAAACAACATCCACGACATAATCACTAGCATCACACATTATTTCAAAAGGTATCAAAGGCTTCTTCACAATGTTCAGTCCATTCAATAACATTATCCTTTGTTAGAAGGTTACACAATGGCTTATGTATGACACTAAAATCTTTGATGAACCTTCTATAAAAACCAGCATGTCCTAAGAATGATCTAACATCTTTAACAGATTTGGTGTTGGCAAGTTGGCAATTAACTCGATTCTAGATTAGTCAACCTCAATTTCTATTGATCAAACAATGTGATCAAGTACAATGTCGTTTGTTACCATAAAATGACATTTTTTCCAATTTAGCACAAGATTCTTCTCTTCACACCTGCTCAAAACATTTTCCAAGTTAGTTAAATAATCCTCAAATGAATCACCAAAAACAGAAAAATCATCCATAAAAATCTCAAGAAAACATTCAACCATATCACTGAATATGCTAAGCATGCATCTTTGAAACGTGGCTAGTGCATTACATAATCCAAAAGGCATCCTTTGATATGCAAAAGTACCAAATGAACATGTGAAAGTAGTTTTCTCTTGATCTTCAAATGCAATTTCAATTTGGTTGTAACTTGAATAGCCATCTAAGAAACAATAAAATTCATGACCTGCGACTCTTTCTAGGATTTGATCCATGAAAGGTAAAGGAAAATGATCTTTTCTAGTCATTGAATTAAGTTTTCTATAGTCAATACAAATGTGCCAACCATTAATAGTCCTAGTTGGAATTAACACATTTTTCTCATTTGTTATCATAGTGACTCCAGACTTTTTAGGTACAACTTGGGTAAGACTTACCCATTTGCTGTCATAAATAGGATAAATGATTCCATTATCTAGAAGCTTAATGACTTCATTCCTCACTACTTCTTTCATATTAGGATTAAGCCTTCGTTGCATTTCTCTAGAGGGTTTAACATTTTCCTCCAAATAAATCTTGTGTGTGCAAATCAAAGGACTAATTCCTTTTATGTCAGCTATGGTCCATCCTAATACCTTCTTGATGTGCGTTAAGTTTGGAAAAGATTATTACCGAAAAAGTTTCATTTTCTCCCAAAAATTAGTATTTGAGATTAAATGGTAACGGCTTCAAATCAGGTTTTGGTGGTTGAACACTTGAAGGTATGGACTCAATTGATCGTGGTGGCAATTCCTCAATTTTTGGTCTCCAACTATTTGCCTTTGATTCTTCCTGAAATAAACCATTTGCAAATCTTCAGATTCATTAAACTTAGTTTCACTGGAAGTATTTTCAAATTGATCATAAACTAATTTTTCAATAAAATCCACTTCCTGTAAATCATTATCATCTCCACTTGCAAATGTTAAAAACATTCATCTCCAATGTCATGTTTCCAAAAGATAACTTCATCAATCCATTTCTACAATTAATCAATGTGTTAGAAGTTGCAAGAAATGGACGTCCTAAAATAACTGGAATTGAATTACATGATTCAACAGGTTGTGTGTCTAAGATAACAAAATCCACAGGATAAATGAATTTATCAACTTGTACTAACACATCTTCAACTATTCTTCTAGGCACCTTTACAGATTTATCAACAAGTAAAAGAGTTACAAAAGTTGGTTTTAACTCACCTAGATTGAGACTTTGAAAAACCGAATATGGAAGTAAATTCACACTAGCTCCAAGATCAAGTAAAGCTCTTTCAATTTTATGTTCTCCAATAAAGCATGAAATTACAGGACAACCAGGGTCTTTATATTTCAAAGCATTATTGTTTTGAAGAATGACACTTACTTGTTTGGCTAAAAAGGCATTCTTTTTTCACATTTAGTTTTCTTTTCACGGTGCACAAGTATTTCAAAAATTTAGCATAAGAAGGTACGTGTTTAATAACATCCAACAAAGGTATATTTATCCTTACCTATTTGCATTTCGTCCCTGCACGAATGGATCCTGACCTAAGATTTTATAGTCATGTTTTAACTTTGTCTTTTAAAGAAAAAGGAAAAAGCTTTAATCTAATGGTGTTCATATAATTTAAGTCATTATAGGTGTTACAAACCTCTTCAAATTCTCTCAAATGCAAGTATGGATTTTCTAGATCTAAGCCATGAAAAGTAGGTAAAAGTTGAATAATGACTGGCTTAAAATTGAAGTGAGATGCATCAGGAGGGAAAGCTATACATGATGGTGCACTTGTTCTTGTTGGATTGATGTGGTCTCTCAATATTCTAACACGATTATTCTCATTATTCTCATTATAAAGTGACTGATTATCCTCTTCGGCTATGTTTTTAGATGAAGATGAAGATTTCCTACAAAGTCTACCACTTAATGTGCGTGACCAAACTCTCATGCAATTACAGAAAAAAAAGAAAACGAAAAGGAAAAATAAAAGGAAGAAACAAAAATTAGAAAAACAATAAAAGTGAAAAGAAAATTAAAATATATAATTTATACAGTAACTTACCTCCCCGGCAACGGCGCCAAAAACTTGACACGATCAAAGAGTTGATGTTTTATCCCAAGTGCAGGAGTGTCAAAGTAATAAATAACCTGGCAAGACCGGGGTCGATCCACAGGGAGGCCAACTATATAAATTATAAATAATATATATAATGTAACAAAGAGTTAAAGAGATATTTGAGATGTGAGGATTAAACAATGATAAAAACAATTGTCAAGGTTAGAGGATCCACTAATGGTATTAGAAATAAGTATAGTATAAACTTTTTTTATTACTCAACTGCAAACCCATACACAGAGGAGGTTCCAATCGGATAATTTATTCTTAATAGTTCATTATAAATTTTTAACATGATCATATTAATTATCTTATTTTAGTAACACCATACTTTTAAATATTGTCAGGAATTCATGATGCTAACTTATGTTAACAACAAATCAAGTTCCTCTCATAACAACGATGTCGGCCGAAGACTATGAAGGATCAAACATTTATTGTGCCAAGTGTTATACAAAACAAATCTAGATTAATCATTTAACAAGCAAGGTATTAAGAATTAGTAAGATAAGACATATTAATAACAAACTTTCTTGGATATAAACATTGAAGTCCATGTTGAGTTATATTATACATATTCTAACACCATTAGTAAAACCTTTTCACCTTGACATAATTAACTTAGCTAGATATAATGAAGAAGAAGAACATAATTATGATATAAGTTAACTAAGAGTAGCAAAGGAAATGAAAAGCATAAACAAGAGATTAATGAAAATGAAATATGAAATAAAACTTGAACATTACAAAGAGAGAAAGCAAGAAAATGATCTTGATATGAAAACCAAGATGCCTAAATGTATGACAAATGCCTCCTTTTATAGGCCAAAAAGAACTATTCATTTGGTAATTAACTATTGAATTAGTGGCAAACTAATGACTTAGTGGATTTGGTGGTTTATGTATGGATTTGTTTTATGGACAAAATGACATTTCCACAATCTAAATTTGGCAAGGTGGTTCTCATGCAATTTGTAGTAATCTGTATTAGCTTTCCACCAAAAGAAAAATGAGCTCATTTGGATTTCTAGAACCTGAGATATGGATAGAATACGGAATAGTGTCTGGGCTGCAGGACAGATTCAGACTTCTCTTTTGATGTTAAGATTTGGACTCCAAAACGGCCAAATTGAGTCTTGGACTCTTAATGAATGTTTTCAGCCTATATCTTAGCTTTCTATCCATATAAACTGATTAGTACTTAAAATTGCATTTTCATTAAGGCTTTATATCATCATATTGCACTAAAGTATCATTAAATTCCCTAACTAAAACATGTTTTATAATAACAAGTTTGATAATATAATATATCTTTAATTTATGGTAAATGCTTATTTTGAATGCAGGTATATCTTACAATTCAAAGGATTGATTGATGTAATTAACTATTGAAAGTGAAGAGACAAAAAGAGAACTAGGCTAAGAGAAGAGATGTTGGTTCAATTCCAACTGGAACACCATTCAGTTATTGGATCATAACTGGAGTTGTAGACCTTGGATTTAGGTCTGCTTTATATGTATGGAAAGCTAAGACATAGGCCTAAAACTTTCATGGAAGTCCAAGACTTAATTCTGCCGTTTTCAAGTTGAAATCTTAGCAACAACGGAGAAGTCATAATCTGTCCTGCAGCTCAGACACTGCTCGGTTTTTAGCTCATATCTTGAGTTCTAGAAGTCCAAATGAGCTCTATTTTTTTTTGTTGGAAAGCTGAGACAATTGCCCACAACTTTCATACTTCAAGGGGCTCTAATTCTGATGTTGGCAATGATGTTTTGGCCAGCAAAAAATATCAATAATCAGCCAACAATATCAATAACTAGCAGCCAACAATGTCAAAAACCAGCCACCAAATCAATGGTTGGCCACCAACTATTTTCTTAGTCAACCAATCAATAGTTCTGAATTTTAGCCTATAAAAGGAGGCATTTGCCATGTATTTAATCATCTTAGTTTTCAGATCAAGATCATGTTCTTGCTTTCTTTCTTTATATCTTTGTGTGTGGTTTCCAGTTGAGTAATAAAAAGAGTTTATATTATATTTATTTGAAATACCATTACTGGATCCTCTAACCTTGACATCTGTTTAATCCTTACATCAATATTACATCTCAAAGTTCTCTTCATCATCATCATCATTATTTATAATTTATATAGTTCACCTCCCTGTGATTTGACCCCGGTTTTGCCGGGTTATTTATTACTTTGACACTCCTGCACTTGGGATAAGACATCAACTCTTTGATCGTGTCAAGTTTTTGGCGTTGTTGCCGGGGAGGTAAGTATTGTATAAATTATATATTTCTTTTATTTTCTTTTGTTTTTACTTTTATTTGTTTTTCTAATTTTTGTTCTTTTTGTTCTTTTTTTCTCTTTCTTTGTACACTGGCATGAGAGTTTGGACACGTACATTAAGTGGTAGACTTTCTAGGAAATTCTTATTTTCTTCAGAAAACATGGCCGACGAAGATAACTAGTCAATTCAGAATGAGAATAATGAGAATAATCGTGTGAGAACACTTAGAGATCATATGAATCCAATAAGAACAAGTGCACGATCATGTATAATTTTTCCTCCCGATGCATCTCATTTTAATTTTAAGCCAGATATTATTCAACTTTTACCCACTTTTCATGGCTTAGAATTAGAAAATCCATACTTGCACTTAAGAGAATTTGAAGAAGTTTGTAACACCTATAATGACTTAAATTGTAGCATGAACACAATCAGATTAAAGCTTTTTTCTTTTTCATTAAAAGATAAAGCTAAAACAGGGCTACAAAATATTAGGTCAGGATCCATTCTTGCTTGGGATGAAATGCAACAACAATTTTTAAAGAAGTTTTTTCCGTCTCACAGAACAAACTCTTTCAAAAGACAAATCACTACTTTCACTCAAAAACCAGGAGAAATATTTTACAAGTGTTGGGATAGGTATAAAGACTTGCTTAATACATGTTCTCGTCATGGTTTTGAAACATGGAGATTGGTTTCATAATTTTATGGAGGGTTATAACACCTAAAGATAGACAAATGGTGGAATTTATGTGCAATGGAACTTTTGAAGATAAAGACCCTGATGAAGCAATGGAGTACCTAGACTTGCTAGCTGAAAATGCTCAAAATTAGGACACCACAGGTACTTGTGAGGCACCAAGTAAAACTCAACCTCATACATCTAGTGGAGACATGTACAACCTTAGGGAAGATCATGACCTCCAAGCCAAATTTGCATCTTTAGCTAAAAAAGTTGAGGCACTAGAATTAAAAAAGAGTGGTCAATTAAAATCTATTCAAGAAATTATGTGTCAAATTTGTGAAACTAATGAACACTCAACCAATGATTGTCCAACTTTACCTTCTTTTAAGGAATGTCTCCATGAACAAGCCAATGCTTTAAATAGTTTCCAAAGGCCAAGTCATAACCCATACTCGTAAACGTACAACCCTGGTTGGAGAAATCACCCAAATTTTAGTTGGAAGAGTTGTAACAATAATGCACAAACTTCACAACCACCATTTCAAGCACACCATAATTTTTAAAATTCTCATGGATATGGACCTCCTTATGTTCCCCCTCTTAGAAGAAATCTTGAGGAAACTTTATATGCATTCATTGAAAAGCAAGAGACAATCAACACTCAACTTGCTCAAAGCATAATAGATTTTAAAGATACTCTTGCAAAATTCACATCTGCTCTCAGTTTTCAGGAGAAAGGTAAGTTCTCATCTCAACCACAGCAAAATCTCAAAGGGCAATACAATTCAAGTGCAAGCAGCTCCGGAAGCCAACACATGGATCAAGTCAAATCAGTCATTACTCTCCACGGTGGTAAGGTTATTGAAAAATCCATTCTTGAACCTTGTGAGAAAGACGATGAGTCAATCTTTAAGGGTAAGGAAGGGGTGAAACCTGAACATTTCAAAGAAAAGACTGATTCCCCACCAATACTTCCATTTTCTCATGCCATGGCCAAACATAGGGAACTCAATCACGATTCTGAAATCTTTGAAACTTTCAAACAGGAAGAAATCAAGGATGAAAAAGGCACCGAAAATATTATCGCGAATCATTTTTCAAAATTGACAATAGATTCAACATTTGACATCTCACCAATTGAGGAATACTTTCCTGGTCAATCTTCACTTTCTATTGCTTCGATACCTTGGTCTGCTAATATTGATAATTTTCTTGCTTCAGGATTTTTGCCAGCTCATTTGGATACCCAAGACAAAATAAAGTTTTTGAGCGACGTGCAAAACTTTTATTGGGATGACCGTTACCTATTTAAATATTGTCCTGATCAAATATTTCAAAAAAGCATTCCCGATAATGAGGTAAGTAGTGTCATTAAATTTTGTCACTCTAAGGCATGTGGGGATCATTTCTTGTAAAAAAAGATAGCTGTAAAAATCTTACAAAGTGGATTTTATTGGCCCACCATGTTCAAAGACTCACATGCATTTTGCAAAACCTGTGAAAATTGTAAAAAGGTAGGATTTATTTCAAAACATAGAGTCTTTAGATAATCTTCTATTGACTCTTAAGTCTCATCATAGTGGAGATATGCATCGTGCAATTCATGATTTATGGCCCCATTTTCATAAAGAACATAATCAACATAGTCTTTAGGTGGTATGATTGCATTTTCAATTTCTCATCTATAAAATCTCTCTTCCTTCCCATCATTTCTACTTAACCCATACATTCATCAGATATAGAAGTGTGTAGAAATGGCAGGTTCCTCAATTCCTAAAATAAAAAATATTTGTGTTTTTGGTGGATCCAGTCCTGGAAAAGAAAACAAGTTTTTAGAATCAGTAAATCATCTTGGTCGGTTACTAGCTGAGAGAAAGATTCATTTAGTGTATGGGGGAGGCAGCCTTGGGTTGATGGGGGTGTGTGTGTCAATAACTATATTTTTAGGAGGCAGTCAAGTTTTGGGGGTCGTCCCCAAAGCTTTAGCCGAAGGGGACATCATTGGAAAAACAATCGGAAAGGAACTACAGGTCTCCACAATGTCTGAATGACTGTTTGTAATGTTTAACCATGCTGACGCCTTCATTGCTTTACTAGGTGGTTTGGGCACTTTAGAAGATATATTTCATATTTCCTCTTGGGCTCAACTGAACATTCACCAGAAACCTATAGGTTTGCTAAATGTTAATGGTTTTTATAATACTTCATTGTCTTTTCTTGATCATGCTGTGGAACAACAATTTCTAACATTTTCAGCGCGACAAATCCTCATCTCTGCTGCTACTGCTGAGCAATTGATTGATGAACTACAATCTTTCATCCCTGTGGTTGATTCCTCTATGAGTCGACTCAATTGGTCAATCACGGAACGCCGTAAAAAGCTTAGATTGGATTTGAGCCTTAGTTTGTGAAAAATTGTGTCTTTTGGTTTTATTAATAGCATAATATTTGTGTTTTGTTCTTTCTTATATTTGTTTAAGTGTGTTTCAGGTTTGTCAGTAGTCGTTGTTTCAGGTGATGTCTTCTATACTCTATCTTTCTACCTTAGAACATTGAGGACAATGTCTCGTTTTGGTTGGGGGGGGAGGGTAGTAGTTGATATTTAAAAACAAAAATTAACTAACTGTGTTTTCTATTATTAAAACCATTTGCAAACCTGTTATTACTAGGATAGCAGAGTAAAGGAGGAATTTTAATGACTCTTGAGACGCATCTTAGTAAACATTCTTAACAAGGTCTATCAGAATACTTCTTGAAATATTCAGGTTTACAAACTCTCATATACTCATTTAACAAGTATTCCTAAACCTTCATTTTCACACACACACTTTAACATATGATTGTGGGTTGCACATTGGATTATTACATTATTCATGTTCTTTTGTTAAAGGTAACAACTAAGGGAAAGAGATAGTATATAATATGAAAAAAAAATAAGAACAAAAAAAAATAACAAATTGAATAAATAAAAAAGTAGATAAGTTTGGTTTTGTAGCCTCCTTGACTTAAGCAATTAAACCTGAAGGGGTGTTTTAACACCTAGTACCCTAAAGTCAATTGACTGACTTGGGAGCTATTGGCCTAGTGCTTGTTACATGGGTTGAGGAGAAAAGCTTAAGGGAATCAAATATTTCACTATCTACGTATCAGTATCTGCAACCTGAGTTACTAAGCTCGTAGGGGTGTCTCAACACCTGATGCCCTAAAACCAACTGGTTTGGGAGTCATTAGCTGAAAGCTTGTTACATGGGTTCAAGATACATTGTGTTATAAATTCTTGCTTATATATAATTCCAACCCAAGGAAGTTAACCTTGAACATTGGAACAAAAATTTGTTTTCTTCCATGAAAAGCTCCATAGCTATGTTTTGATTTATTGAGCACAAAAAGAAGGTTTATTAACTTCTTGTTTAAGAAGTATGAAGAAAATATATAAATTTAATGAGAGTTTGTTTATTTGGATAGATTAATGGAAGTTGAATGATGAATACCTTGCTTTGTGGAACTTGCAAATTTTTTTTATATTTTAACGATTTGATTACTAGCGACTAGTAATAAGATGGTTGGGGGGGGTGTGATTAGTACTTAAAAGTGCATTTTCATTAAGGCTTTATATCATCATATTGCACTAAAGTATCATTAAATTCCCTAACTAAAGCATGTTTTATAATAACAAGTCTGATAATATAATATATCTTTAATTTATGGTAAATGCTTATTTTGAATGCAGGTATATCTCACAATTCAAAGGATTGATTGATGTGAGTAACTATTGAAAGTGAAGAGACAAAAAGAGGACTAGGCTTAGAGAAGAGATGTTGGTTCAATTCCAACTGGAACGCCATTCAGTTATTGGATCATAACTGGAATTGTAGACCTTGGATTTAGGTCTGCTTTATATGTATGGAAAGCTAAGACATAGGTCTAAAACTTTCATGAGGAGTCAAAGACTCAATTCTATCGTTTTCAAGTTCAAATCTTAGCAACAACGGAGAAGTTGGAATTTGTCATGCAGCTCAGACATTGTTCGGTTTTTAGCTCATATCTTGAGTTCTAGAAGTCCAAATGAGCTCTATTTTTTTTGTTGGAAAGCTGAGACAATTGCCCATAACTTTTATAAGTTCAAGGGGCTCTAATTCTAATGTTAGCAATGACGTCTTGGCCAGCCAACAATATCAATAATCAGCCAACAATATCAATAGCCAGCAACTAACAATGTCAAAAACCAGCCACCAAATCAATGGTTGGCCACCAACTATTTTCTTAGTCAACCAATCAATAGTTCTGAATTTTAGCCTATAAAAGGAGGCATTTGCCATGTATTTAATCATCTTAGTTTTCAGATCAAGATCATGTTCTTGCTTTCTTTCTTTATATCTTTATAATGTTCAAGTTTTCTTTCATGCTATATTAATCTCTTGTTTATGCCTTTTCATTTCCTTCCTATACTTAGTTAACTTATATCATGTTTATGTTCTTATATTGTTTATTTATGTTTTTCTTCTTCATTATGTTTAGCTAAGTTAAATATGTCAAGGTGAAAAGGTTTCACTAGTGGTGTTAGAATATGTATAATATAAACTCAACATGAACTTTAATGTTTATATCCAAGAAAGATTGTTATTAACGGGTTTTGTCTTTTTATCTTACTAATTCTTAATACCTTGCTTGTTAAATGGTTAATCTAGATTTGTGTTATATAACACTTGGTACATCAAATGCTTGATCCTTCATAGTCTTCGGCCGACATCATTATTATGATAGAAACTTGATTTGTTGTTAACATAAGCTAGCAACATGAATGCCTGATGATATTTATAAGTATGGTGTTACTTAGACAAGATAATTAATATGATCATGTTAATACTTTACAATGAGCCATTAATGATAAATCATCCGATTGGAACCTCCTTTGTGTGTGGTTTCCAGTTGAATAATAAAAAGAGTTTATATTATATTTATTTGAAATACCATTAGTGGATCCTCTAACCTTGACATCTGTTTAATCCTTACATCAATATTACATCTCAAAGTTCTCTTCAACATCAATATCACTTTCATCATCATCATCATCATCATTATCATCATCATCATTATTATTATTATTTATAATTTATATAGTTCACCTCCTTGTGGTTCGACCCCGGTCTTGCCGGGTTATTTATTACTGGAACACTCCTGCACTTGGGATAAGACATCAACTCTTTGATCGTGTCATAAACCAGACTGAAATCCAAGATCTACAACTCTAGATATGACCCAATAACTGAATGGTGTTCCAGTTTGAATTGAACCAGCATCTCTTTTCTAAGCTTAGCCCTTTCTTTGTCCTTTCACTTTCAATAGTTACTCACATCAATCAATCATTTGAATTGTGTGATATGCCTACATTTAAAATGAGCATTTACCATAAATTAAAGCTATCTGAAATTATCATACATATTATAAAACATGTTTAAGTTAGGGAATTTAATGACACTTTAAGTGCAATATTATGATATAAAGCCTTAATGAGAATACACTTTTAAGTACTAATCACCCTCACAAACTCTTGGTTTTCCTTCTCCATAGCCATCAGGCTAGTTCTGTCAGGAGCAATTTCCATATTGAATTTATATTGCTTCAAGAAGGCAAATACTTAGTCTTTTCATGGTTTGATCTTGATACTGTTTAGTCTCATGTACCAACTCAAGACGGATCCAGTGAGACTATCTTGGAAAAAATATATCAGCACTTATCATTATGAGTCATTTCAGCCATCTTGTTATCGTATGACCGGAGATGGGCGTATGGGCATTCTAGTCCGGTATACTTAACGATGTTCGGCAGTCTAAACTCCTTCGGTACCACAATATTTGGAACCAAACAAAATTCAGCTGCTATCACAGGGTGAATCAGATTATTTCCTTCAACTGCTCTCAATCTTTCTTCTAGGGTAACCCATTTATCATGGCCCGTGGGATCGGTAAACCTATTTTTAGAGGGTTTTTTTGTTGGATTCACAGTGATCTAAGCTTGACTTGGATAGATGGGGGATAAAGGGACAAGATGATTCCCATTTACTGAGTCTTTCCCTAAGTTCTGAGATGTGTGAGGGACGTGGACTGACGATGTTTTCACAGGAGGCTGTGTAGAAGTTCCTTTTCCATTCTTGAAACTCAGCACTTGTTCAAACAAATCTGTAAATCTAGCTACTTCACCTTTGATGCTCTCAATTTCATTTTGATAATATGCCTCCAACTGAGCTCTTTCTTCATTTTCCATCTTTCAGGTGTAGCAAACTTTAAGTGGGGGACCTAGGTTTCAACCTGGTAGTATACATGATAAATGTATGAGCATGTTTTTATACAATGAACTCGTCTTTGAAGGGGTGATGTATGGTCATAACTCTTGTATGATGAAACAAGAATCTTGATTCTTGCCCAAACTCTACAATGAAAATTTCCTAAGTGACGGCCATTGTGTCACCCACAAGTCTTGAGTTCAAGATGCTTTAAGAAGGGCTTGTCTTAATGCAAAAAAGATAACACATATAACCTAAGGACAGGTTCTATCACTAAGTGAGCATGAATATATGTTTTCTACCTGGTCTTAAAAAGAGTCTCATATCTACCCAGTGACGATCTCCGTAAAGACAGTGTAGGGACGTTGCGAGAAATGGTTAAGGCATGTATGCCCACCATTATCAAGCAGGCACTCAAATATGAGTTCGGTGTTTCACGCATCTGAACCCTGACCAATAGTCATAGGACATATCGCTAATTCCCCACTTATCTTAGAAGCTTGTGTGTGCTTTCAAAAATTAAGACATGTGATGCATGAGGCAATTCTATATAATACATGAACAAATATGTACGTAATTTAAAGCATATAAGAAAATAAGGAAATGCAATATTAACAATAACACACAAACCAAATCATAAAACATAACAATCAGACAAAAAAAAAAAGCTTAGTCCACAAGATCCCCGGTGGAGTCGTCATTCTGTCGCACGTGTGCGGCGTCACAGCAATGCGTCCACTTCATGTAGGTTTGAAGTAATCGGGAAAATGGGGCAGACAAGGAATTCTTGTCTTTTATCTGTGAAAAGCGGGAATGAGAGTCGCCGCCTAGTATTTCGGTCACGAGAAACCCTAACTAGTCTCAGAGATCAGGTACAGGGACTGGTTGCATAAAGAAAAGGTTTAACACCCCAAATACGTCCTACCATGGTTGTTACGTGCTTACTCTCAAGATTAAATTCTTATTATGTAGTTTTCCTTTCTTAGAATGTGAAATGATTAACTAGTAGCATATTGATTAGAAGATTATTTGAATGATCAATAGATTATCGCACCAGATATGATTTAATATTTGTTTTATAAGATAATAATTATGCCTCCAAGAAAAAACACAAGTAATGGAGAGAGGCCACCTTCTTGACCATGAAGAGCTTAATAATCTACCATCTCCTTATATTCTAATGGATTAAATAGTATTAGACATTTCTAAAGATGGGTCTTTATCGTCTAAGTCATAAGTACACTATAGAACTTTGTTTATATACACTTTTAGTGTTCCTATGTAGTACCTCACGTTTCCATCAATCCAAATGGGTTCATCACCACTAATCATGATGATATAGGCCCAATATAAGTAATGAAAATGGATAATATGGGTCGCCCTATTAACTTCATAGTAAGTGATATCGAGATATTAAGAATATAGAATAGAAACAATTCACTTACATAAATGATAATTTTTCTCACCACTTTAAGGTACAAAACCAAAGAGATACATATTAAAATAACCCACCACTTTAAAGATACATATTCACTCACCACTTTAGAGATACAAAGTCAAGGAATAAAAGTTCACTACTAACAAGGAGATACAAAACTGTATATGGTACAAAAAGGCAAAGTCAAAGACTTTTTTATTCAGATTTTGTTAAAGATCCTCATACATAATTTAAATGATCATTATATACTTTGAACAACCTTCCAGGTCTAGGGATAGATTAAAATGATAGAATTGAGACCAAAATAAATGATTTTTATAGAAAATTAGACAAATAATAACTAACACATGTTTTGACTTGTTAGAAACACAAATAGACACATAGAAAGTCTAAAAACCAAAAAGCCATAACTTCATGTACCAAACTCCAATTCATATATGGTTAGCTAATTTAAAACCACTAAACTCTTTCGGATTTTCAACTTGGATATGGTTAGTTTATTGATATGACAAGGTAATAGCCTATGATTTTCACACCCTGTAGGCCTCATATTGACCTTTAGTGGTTGATCAATGAGTAGTTGAAGACCCTTTGTGACCAATTAGTTAGTAAACCTACTCATACACATAATAATTATAACCTACCTTTAAGGTACTTCTCATATAATGTCATTGAGCAAACCTGACATGAACTTAGTCTTAAATTTTATGAACTTGGGTGACAAGATGGTTGCTATATATGAATATACTCTATCTTAGTTTTAGCAAGAGTCCAAGTCATTGCAGCAAGCAAGGAGGATTGCAAAAGACCCAACACCAACAAGTTGCCAACTATAAATAACATAAATTACATCATTAACAAGATAGATAAACTAATCCAACATTGGAATGATTTGAGTACACTAGATTAGATAAAGTTCCTAAAGAATGATGAATAATGTATGTCTTAAAAACACTTGTACAAAAACCAAAAATTAAAGCTTTGGTTCATTTTAGGATCCTTTTTTATATATGTATTTCTTTTATAGACAGTGATATGATGCCTACAATAGAGGAATACTAGAGGTTGATGTAGTTCTTAAAACCAGAGCACTTAGTGTATTTCTATCAAAGACTAGATAAAGCCTTAAGAGAATTGGATAAATTATTGAAGGTGGAGCAAACAGGGAGATTTCAAGAAAAGAATAATGTTGGATGAAAACAACTGAATGTGCTTGAAGAGTTACTTAAATAGAAACCTAAAAATCTAAACACTAAATTAGACATGGTCTAGATACTAGCCTTGGGCTATATACTAGCCTTGGGCATCTTCAGATATAAGTTCCTTTGATGTTTGTTCAAAATCATGTTTTTATTTGTTAACCTATCTAAGGTTTAAGAAAAGTTCTCTTTGGTAAGGAGATCTTTGTCTCATCAGATTAACACCTAGTCATTCTAGAGCCTATAAAGGTATGTCTAAGGTTTAAGAAAAGTATTTATTAGTAAAGAGATTCTTATCTTATCAGGTTAAAACCTCACTATCCTAAAGTCCAAGACATAAAATAAAGGGGGGATTTTATCTGAAATTTTGGTCAAATCCTAATGGATAATCGCAAACTTGTTATGATACCTATTAATTAATGTTTTTTATTTTTCAAAGTATAATGAAAATACAATTTTTATTTTTTCGTATAAAATATGCATGAAAATTTTAGAATCTAGTAGTATGCACACCAAATAAAACATATTTTTTTTGTATTGTTGAAATGAGGAAAATTTTTAAGAGATTTTTGGAATTTTTGAAAATTTTGGCGAAAAGCGGTTATTCTTAATACCGGGTTAGTATCTTATAATATAAGTCTACAACTTCGATATTAAGTTAAATCCTTGAAAGGAAACATATTTTTGTATTTATAAAATAAAGATTTATTTGTTTTTGAAAAAAAAATGAGATTTTTGGAGAAAAATCAGGTATTTTTAATACCAAGTTCGTATCTTATAGTATAATTCTACGGTCTGATATTGGGTAAAATTGCTAGAAAAACACGCGAGGGGGTCACAAATAATTTCAAAATGGTCCTTGGATTTTTTAGATTTTTTTATAGATTTTTTAAGGGTCTTTTTGGCTAGACACACAAATATAGACAAATTAAAATTAAAGGAAAAACATTTATGGCGTGTTTACCAATTGCGCCCTTAGCCTAAAATCATAGGCATAAAAAATTTATTAAGGTCGTGTTTGACAAACACCCTCTAAGGAGCTAAACAAGGTCTTATTTTTTTAAGGTAAAACAGGGCGGGCCAAATATGCCCTTAAGTTTGGGTTTGGGCTTGAGGCCCAAGTCCATGTATGGGGTTGGACTCAGGCCCAACCCAACTCATTTTGTTGGGCCGACAAACGATCCAGCTAACCTCTTTTTTTTTTTTCCAGAAGTTGGCTTAGGTCCAGCCTGTGTTACATGGTCACTGGCCTAACCCAGTGACCATGTTAACTTTTAATTTGCTATAAAATATAAATTATTCATATTTTGCATGCGAAAAACAAAAAACTTGCAAAATTCACGACAAGGAAAAAGAAGAAGAATTATATGGTTGTATCGTTGAAGAACATTTTTGAAATAAAATATATTATGATATAAAATTAGATGAAATAACTTAATAGAATTAAGACAATTGAAGAAATATTATATTAAAATATGATAAACGCATTTAAAAAAAATAAAGATATATTAATTCTTTTTTCAATTATATGTGATTTATTCTTGCATTTAGATAAGCCGATTTAATTCGTCGAGCTATCAATCAGACTCAATAACTTAAAATTATGGCACCAACCAACATGAATTATGATTATACGATCTCATTGACTTGTTCTATGCTGCGAGTCGGGTTAAATTTTTCTTGAACATAAAAAAAATATTCAAATATTTCTAATATGTTTTTTAGTGAAAAAAAATTTAAATCGTATGGCCAACCAGACAAGTAATTCAGACAATCTGTAAAAGCATAGTTTAACTCAAAAGAATTTTCAAGATGACATTTTTTTAATATTAAAATAGCAACATATTGGATTGACTTGAGTCAACCCGAGTTATGAGACTATGATAACCTCATAGAAAACAAATTATAAAACTTAATTTCTAATCAACTCAATGTTGAAGGATGAAATTGAAAAAAAAAAACATTTAAAAAAAGGACCTAAACAAGTGACCTGAGTTAACTTATCAAACCTGCGACTCGGGTCATTAGACCGAGAGAACCCCATAGAAAAAAAAATCAAAATAAATTACGAAATTCAATTCCCAATCAGTCCATTGTTGAAGAATGAGACTAAAAAATCGATTAAAAATGAACATAAAATATGACCCAAGTCATGAGACTGAGATAGCTTCATAGAAAAAAAAAAGACCTGATTTAACAAGGATTAACTTGTCAAGTTCACAACTCTGGTCATGAGATTGAGATAACCCTATAAAAAATAAATTATGAAGCTCAATTTCAAATCGATCATGTCGGATCTAATATTGAACGATGAATTTGTAAAATAAATAATAATAAAAAAATAAGTCAAGTCAATATGGGTTAACCTGTTAAACACTACTTTCGGGTCATAAGGTCAGAATAACATCATAAAAATCAAATCAAAATAAATTATGAAACCTAATTATCAATCAAACACATATTAAATGATAAAATTGGAAAAAAAAAGTCAATTAAAAAAAGAAAAAAAAAACCAACTAAAATAACCTGTCAAACCCGCAACCTAAGTCATGAGACGAGGACAACCCAGTAAAAACAAAACTCAATATTGAAGGACATGAGACCGAAATAATCTCTTAGAAAGAAAATAAAAAAAAATGACTTGATTTAACTAGGGTTAAAATACTAAAACATGTGACCCTATCTTGAGACTAAGATATCCATATAGAAACAAATCAAAACAAATTATAAAACTCAATTTCCAATCGACCCAATATTTAATGATAAAATTAAAAAATAATTCAATTAAAAAAACATAAAAAATAACACGAGTCAACTCGGATTAACCTGTTTAATACTATATATTCTCGGGTTATGAAATCGGAATAACCTAATAGAAAGCAAATAAAAAAAATTATGAAGCTTAATTCCTAATTAACTCAATACAAAAGATAAAATTAAAAAAAAAAGAGTTCAATAAAAAAAGATAAAATCTAGCCAACAATGTTAACTCACCAAACCCACAATCAATGTCATAAAAATAAAATAATCTAATAAAAAATAAATATAATATTAAAAGATAAAATTAAAAACATTGATCAAAAAATTCAAATAAAAAAATTATCACAAATACTTTTCCCATATATTTTAAATAATTATTAATAATAATTAAGCTGTGCATTGCCATTTCGCAGTGATGGGAGGGTATATTGGAATCTCAGTTTCTATAAAGCCCCATGAAAACGCTCCACAACACACAAAGCAATAACATTAATTAGCTCTAAATTGTCCCTCTCCTCATTTCAACACTACGTGCTTGGCTTTCGCTTTCTCCAGGGGAATCAATGGCCTTGGCTGGATTGCCAAGTAAAATGTTGGCAGTTGAATTGGCTGTGATGGTGCTTGTGCTACTGGCCATGGCACAGCAGTCCATGCAGCTGAGCTTGAGACGCCCTTTACCTGAGGTTGCCAAGAAAATCAATGGCAATACAGTGTCTTATTTAGGCATTGTTGTGAGTTCCTCTGCCAGCGAAGACGCTCTTCTTAATTCTGGTTTCTTTGTTCCCAGCACACATGTACCTTACATTGACCTCGTCGGTAAATCCTTTTTTGAATCTTAATTATGAGTTGTAACAATGGACACTCTTAGTTAATTAATTAATTAAATTAGGGTGGGTTATCCTTAATTAAATATAATAATAAGCAATATATATATATATATTGATCAGCTTGATATTGCAATAATTTTAACTTTCTGGTTTTTGATTAATTAGGAAGAAGATTCAACATTGGAAAGATTAAGGACGTTCATGTCGTAGTTGTTGACGTAGGGGGTGAAATTGTAAGAACCCTTCTCTCTCTTCTTAATATCACCGTTTAAGTGCATACATAATTAACGTTAACTCTTGTTTTTAATTAATTAACGATTTTTAATGCTGTTTGCGTATTAGCCAAATGTAGTTCTAGGCACCCAAGTTCTGTTCGATTTACTTAGCATCCGAGGAATCATTCATTTTGGGAGTGCTGGAAGTGTCAGCGATTCGTTGCGTCTTGGTGATGTTGCTGTGCCAGAGTCTGTTGCCTTCACAGGAAATTGGGAATGGAAGGTACAGTTAAACTAGTTCAAATCATGCAAAACTTTATTTTGTGCGACTACAACTGACGTTTTGTGATTTATGCGTGTATTTTTGGCGCAGAGCAACGCGTCAACGAGAGGGAAACTCAAATTCGGAGACTTCAATCTTCCACAGAAAGGAGTCAATTCCTTGGGAAGCGCAGATTTTCAGAAAGTAAAACTGTATACTTCCGGGAACCCATCACAGAACCTGTTGTGGCTTCCCGTCGATTCAAACTGGCTTGCGGTTGCCTCTGAGCTGCAGGTAGCCACTGATTCGATACTTCTCCGTACTCTATTACCAAAATTCTATATTTACTGTTAATTAATCTGTTTGATTGCATGCAGGGTTTGAAGTTGCAAGAGTGTGTAAATGAGATAACCGAGACGAATTGCTTAGAGAACACGCCGGAAATCGTCTTCGGAGGAAGGGGCTCCTCTGCCGATATATACCTTAAGAATGCAGCATATGGCGAATTCCTTGCCAATAGATTCAATGCCACATTTGTGGATACATCGAGTGCTGCTGTTGCTTTGGTAAGGGAAAAGGGAAAGAGAGAGAAGCTTCCAGTTGATTTTAGGATTCGTCACAATTTGGTAACTAATGGTTCGTGCTTTGATTTGCATTTGCAGGCTTCTTTGACAAATGAAGTGCCTTATATCTTGTTCCGTGCTATTTCGAATTCGGTAATTCAAGGAACATCAGGCCCCAACTCTCACTATTTGGCCACCGCCAACTCTGTCAAAGTTGCAGTCAAGTTCATTGAGTTGATTGGTAAACCGAACTGGGTGTTCAAGTACTGAAATCAACTAGTATGCCCTTTCCTCAATAAGGTCATGGTGAAAGCTTTATTATGCTCTATGTCCATGTCATGTACTCAATAATGAAGTGTAATGAGGAGGGTATTCTCTGTCTTTAACGTTGAATTTGGTGTAGAAATCATGCAATTTCCGTTGGATAATCGAAAGAACTACATCTCCGGTTGCCAGGATTGAACAAAGAACAATGATAAATAAATAAAAACATAAAAAAATATTAAAAAAAAAACAGAGATAACAACATTCAAACGCGTATACACAACGCTAAAGACAGAGCCTTGAAGCGGTGACTTAAGCGACTTGCTCGTGTGTGTGTGTGCACGCTTTTGTTTCCCAAATACTTAGACCATTCACTGCTCCTCTAATGATCAACACAATGCCGTGCAATATCATCGCTAACTTTCTAAACCTGGTCCTTCTCGTTTTTATTGTGTGTGTTATAACCAACAAAAAAAAAAAAAAAAACTAAGTCACGAGGGGTTTTCACTGTGCAATGTGCTCTCCCCGGCAAATTATTGTAGCTTGGAATAGATTGTTTTTTTAAAAAATTAATTTTATCACCGAATTTTTTTTAAAAGTTGAGTTGTTTTGAGGTGAAATTAGTACCTAAATACTTGTTTTTTTTAATAAAGTATTGAATTGAAAGATATAGAACCAAAATAAAAAAGACGAGAAAAATAAATAGCTACATCAAATTTCATTTGAAAATACTTGTTTTTTTTAATAAAGTATTGAATTGAAAGACATAGAACCAAAATAAAAAAGACGAGAAAAATAAATAGCTACATCAAATTTTATTTGAAAAGTTTAGTTTAGTCTCTCATCTTTTTAATCAATAGGTTATGCTTTTAATTGTCAGAAATTCAATTTTGATAATAAACTTTATTTTTCATATTTTTCAGCATCTCTTTTTGTAATAGGAGAGAGACAAACTCACTAGATTATGGTGTAGAGAGAGAAAGTAGTTGTTTACACTTATACCTACCACCAAAATGGTCAATTTTCGTATCAACAAGTTTTATTTGGTGAGAAGAGTTTCATCTAGATGTTGTTTTTCATTCTCCTTACTTGAGGAGGTAGATCTGGTTATGAGAAGATTTTTGGGTTCGAGTTTTTAAGCTATTTTTCGGGTTGTTGGAGACTATAAATTGGTTTATCAAGGTGTTTTATGTGTTTTTTTATGTATTTTGGGTCAAAAATTAATTCAAAATGAGTTTTTTAGCAAAAAAACTAAAACCCTGTTTTTTCAACATCCCTCTACCAAATTCTACAAACAGCAAACAACATGTTGTCCGCTCCTTTAAAAAATAAAAAAAATATAAAATCAAGCCTAAGAGTGCGGCCTGGGATGGAAAGCCTACTTGCGTAGGCGTTTTTTTAGAAGGACGTTTGGCAACCAGACCTACGTATTTGGTCTTCTTTTTGCTTTTTTTTAAATAGTTATTTTATATTTAGATCAAAAATAATTTTTTTAAAAAAAATTAAACCCAATTGAATCCATAATCCATGTTGAAGGTTTGACAAGTTAATCCACAACGTCTAAGGCAATCCAATATTTTATCGTTTGAATATTAAAAAAAGAAGAATATGTCTGATTGATTTTTTTGTTAGGCATTTGGTTTATTTTGAATTTGTTTTCATAATGTATTTCTTCTTTTTTGTGGGATTTCTTTTTTTAGATTTTACCTTTACATAATTTTCATGGTGTAGTTAAGCTGGGAAACTTGAGTTAATCAAACATGTTGTCATCTCATTTTTTTTTAAGAAAAAAAAAAAGCAATGTTGAAATTTTTTTAAAGCATTTTTTTTATTTTGAATTGGTCTTTATGATATATTTCATTTTGATTTTTTTATGGATTAATTGGTTTTAATTTGCTTTTTATATAATTTTTTATTTTTTTATTTTTTTTTAAATCCAGGCCACATTATTATCAGTCGTCCACCTTTTCAAATTATATGATACTAAAAAAAAAAATCCCGTAAGCTTCACATGTTTTTATGTTTCAAAAAAATTTAGTCCGACTTATAGTGAAGTGTTCGTCAAAAGACTGGTAAATATCTACGTTTAATGGTATTTGTGCTTGAATTGTACCATCCTTTTCTGTTGGAAATTAGGTTAAGGGAAAATATTTTGAAATTAATGAACCTACAATAAAAAATTGTTTCTTCATCTCCATTGAAGCTCGTTTTTTAGCATGTTTGCTTAGATGCTAAACTAGTTTAGCAGTTCTCGTGATTTCCATTCAGGAATTGTTGTTGTTGGAAAGTTTTTTTAATTAACATGATTTTAAAAAATTACGGTGAATGAAAAATTAATCTTAAAAAATCTTTAGTTTTTTTTATATTTAATTCTTGATTTATGGTGGCAAATAATTGTGAAAATTAATTCTTATTAATTTAACATTGTAACTTCAAAAATTCACTATAAAAAAAAAGGGTGAAGGAAGAGTTTTCAACTTGAATTTATCAAATTTTTACATACCTTTTCTCACCTCATATTTAATATTTTCTTTTCATTTTAAGCTTTGGCTTTCCTCCTAAATCCAGAACTTAAATTCATCTTGTTAAGACACATTCTTTGGTTTAAATACTTTATTAGAAGTGCATCTAAGTTAAGGTGGTGTTGTTGGAATCTTGAGAGAAATTTTGCAAACATCATAGTTACACAAGTAAGGAGTAATAAAACTTTAAGGACAGATGATTCTTCTTTGACAATGACAAATTTTCATTACTTTAAAGTACTTCATTTTAATTTGAACATAGATATTTTTTATTACTAGTATACATGCTAGAACTCTGAATTAATATCAACTACAACTTTGATTATATGTTTACTATGCATGCTAGAATTTTATTATTATTCTTATGTTGAAAGCATGTTTGTCATTATTATGTTTTTTTATATTTATACTTTTAAAAATGTATAAACTCTAAGTTTTTGTCGGACATCTTTTATTCACATGTTTATTTGTTTTTTAACGATATTAAATCATGCTTGTATAAACCGAGTATGAAAATACATAATATATAAGATAATTTTAAAATCAACATGATAATTAGGAAAATCCATGTACTCATAATTGAAATTTTTTAAATTAAATTCTAATTGTAATTTTATGACAATCATGCAAATAAATTTGATCTTTGATTTGGCGATTGTCCTAATTTGTGTTCTATATTGTATAAAATGAGTGTTTATGGAATCTTTTTTCATATACAAATTTTATGAGTTTTAATATAATTGAAGGATAGATTTTCTTATATATATATAGGTCGATTCAAACATAAAAAAATGCCCCATCATTAGTTCCATTAGTTTAATGGAAAGAAAGGAAGAATTGAAACTTTAACCGAAGACCAGGAGCACTACCAGATTTAACAGTTTTACAGGCAGAATTTTTTTGTCAGCGTAAAACACATATTCCGTCGGTAATTAATTCCGTCGGTAATTAATTTACCAACGAAATTACCAACGGACATGCTCCGTCGGTGAATCTTTCATCGGTAATTTTTTGTCCGTCGGTAAATCCGTTAGTAATAAAAAAATATTATTATCGATGGATTTACTGACGGAAAAGATGCGTCGGTAATTCCGTCGGTAATTATTTAAAAACATTTTAAAAAATTCATTTTATAAAATTATAAAATAATTAAATTAACATAAATCAACACTCTATAATATATACTCAAAATGCTTGGAAAAACAAATAAGAAAATCAACTCAAACAAATTTGCAACAAATAAATAAAACGAAAAAATAAATTCAACTAAACAAATTCATATGAAAAAAATGAAGTTACAATTGCTAAAAATTTAAAATCCTATAAATAAATCAACTCAAAATTGATCTCATATGAAAAAAAAATCTCACAACAACATTTATACAATTATTAAGAACAAAAACAATTAAAAATAAAATAAAATCATGAAAAAGAAGAAAAAAGAAAAATCTTACCTTAATGTAGTTGCAAGTGAAGCTAAGGAGAGAGAAAAAATTTCGTAAAGCATATTAATTAAAAAAAAAAACTTAGAGGATAAAAGAAGAAAGAAGAAGACATGCCCAAGCATGGAGGAAAAGAGAAGAAGATGAGAAGAGAAAAGAAGAGAAAGAAATAGATATTGATGTTTTTTACATATGGTGAAGAAGAAGAAGAAGAAGTAGAAGAATAATAATAAGAAATGAGTCTGTCTCTTGTGAAATAAGGGGATTCAGGCTTTTTATTGAGGCGTGTTAGCTACGGATTTACCGACGGATAATTGAATATGAATATTTTTTAATTATTCTGTCGGTAATTCCATCGGTAATATTTAATTTAAATTTTTAATTTCGTAAAAAGTTTTCAGAAACCGCCAACAATTACCGACGATTTTTCAATCCGTCGGTGATTCCGTCTGTAATATTTAAATGAAAATTTTAAATTAATTTAATTTTTTTAGAAAACCGCCAAATAACACCGATGACTTTTTAATCCGTCGGTGATTTTGTCCGTAAAGAACAAAAATTAACAGTGCAATTGGAAAGTGAACAGTTCTGGAGCTCTCTGGAAAATACCGACGGAATTTTCCGTTGGTGATTCCCTTTGTAAATGACATGAGGAACAATATTCACAGTTTATTCCGTCGGTAATTTCGTAAGTAAAAATGACACGTCATCATTTTTTTGTTGCTTTGTTTTAATTTTTTTCCCCATAGTAATTCCCTCGGTATATACCGAGAGAATATTTCCGTCGGTAAAATCCCTCGGAAATTTACGGATGTAAATATTCCCTCAGTATTTTTCGTTTGTATTTATCAATTTTCTGGTAGTGGAGGATAAATGATGGTGTGGTGGAAATGGAAGAACCTCGGAGGGGAAAATTACATTAACCCCTTGGTTATTGTGCTTGCTTGGTTAGTGATAAGCCACGCAGATCAACCAGAGCCATTAGGCCAAATTCCAAGTATGTATGATGAAGTGAACGTAATTGCATATGGCATACGGGAAGATATCAGACGTGAAATAATAGTTGCATGTGCCATGCAGCAATAGTTGAACGTGAACAGTATTTACATGGACATGCAGATATACAGAAGAGATAAAGAGTGTGTTGAGGAGGAGCGGTTTTAATACAAGACTGGGTCTTGTACAGTTGCGATTTATCAGTTGCTTTTATTTCAATTTATTATAGTTGTTGTGATTAATATTCAGTACGTGTTATTTTCAGTTTGTACGTGGGTAAACTCACATCGTGAGTTACCAACTTTTCCTTAATTTTAGAGTTATCTGTATCGGCTTTGCTTATTTAAAGCAGCTAAGAATTATGAAGAGGCAGAAAAATTTGATATTAAAATAATTATGGTCCTTTCTCACCCGAAGAGAAACAAACAGTTCTCAGCAAATACTTGTTAAATATTTGTTGAACTTATCATTGGTATCAGAGCTTGTAGAAGATCTTATGGGCACTAATAAGGAACGCATTGAGCAGTTAGAAGATGGGCTGCACCGAATGGAGCAGGGCATGGCTGATAGGTTGCAACATCTGGAGGACACGCTTAACCGACTTTCTGATGTATTGCTTGCAAATCAAGAGCCTTCAAACCAGGGCAACCAACAACGTGAAGGTCAAGATGGGGGACGACTAATTGTCTCATCCAAGATAACACGACTTGAGTTTCCTAGATTTTTAGGAGATGATCCCACTGAGTGGTTTAATCGTGTGAATCAGTTTTTTGCATTTCAAAATAATCCAGAACTTCAGAAGGTCGCCCTGGCTTCTTACCACTTGGAAGCGGATGCCAACCAGTGGTGGCAATGGGTTCACCGGTTGAATGAAGAAGAAGGACGAGTTTTATCATGGACAAACTTTGAAGACGAACTTTGGGCGCGTTTTGGTCCTTCAGAATGTGAGGATTTTGATGAGGCCCTTTCAAGAATAAGGCAAGGAGGTTCACTAAGATATTACCAACGCGAATTTGAGCGCCTAGGCAACCGAGTACGCGGATGGACGCAAAGGGCTCTTGTAGGTACATTTATGGTGGCTTAAAAACTGAAATTTCAGATGGAATACGCATGTTTAAGCCACAAACGTTGAAAGAGGCCATCAGTCTAGCCCGAATGAAGGATGATCAACTTAGCAGACAGAGGAGGTTCAGCAGACCAGCACCATCACCACCAATGAGATCTACGATTTCCCCTCCTAGTTTCAATCGAGATGCCCCAACGGTTCCTGCCACTCCTATTCGGCGCCTCACTTGGGAGGAAATGCAGAGAAGACGAGCTCAGAATTTATGTTTTAATTGCAATGATCAATTTACTGCAGGACATAAATGTCGCGAGCCTCGCATCTTAATGTTGGAAGGGTACGATGGCACTAACACTCTGTTATGTGATAATGAAGGTGAAGACCAACCACTTCAGGAGATTGTTGAGACAATCACCGAACCAGAAATTACACTATATGCGTTGACAAGATGGGCTGCACCCAAGACCATGTGCATCACTACAAGGATAGGGTCAAGTGATGTCATCGCACTAATCGACAATGGCTCAACCCATAACTTTATTAGTGAAAGATTGGCCAATGCATTACGAATACCAGTGGTGCCTACCGCATCCTTTACAGTGCGGGTTGCAAATGGCGAAAAATTGAAATGCCAGGGACGTTTTGAAGAGGTCGGAGTGGACCTGCAAGGCACCCATTTTTCATTAACTCTTTATTCTCTTCCACTTACAGGGTTGGATCTAGTGCTGGGCATCCAATGGTTAGAAATGCTAGGTTCTGTGGTTTGCAACTGGAAACAGTTAACCATGGAATTTCAGTGGAAAAACCAACTCAGGCAGTTACGTGGAATGGGCGATGAAGGCATACAAATTGCGTCTATCACTAAATTAACCAAAGCAATTCACCAGAACCCTGCCATTTTTGCAATATGTCTACAGATCAGTACTGCGGAGCCACACATCTAGACAACTCATCCTGATATGGAGGCCATTTTGCATGAGTTTGCAGATATTCTAAAGGAACCAGCAGGTCTACCACCTACCAGAGGGGTTGATCACTGCATTTCTCTCAAAGACGGCACCGAACCTATTAATGTTAGGCCTTATCGTTATGCATATTATCAAAAGGAAGAAATTGAGAAGCAAGTTCAAGAAATGTTGAATTCCAGCCTTATCAAACCAAGTACCAGTCCTTTTTCATCACCTGTACTGTTGGTAAAGAAAAAAGATGGAACATGGCGTTTTTGCATAGATTACAGGGCCCTCAATGCTACAACCGTGAAGGACCGCTTCCCTATTCCTACAGTTGATGATATGTTAGACGAGCTCTATGGTGCTTCATATTTCACCAAGCTTGATCTTCAAGCTGGATATCATCAGGTACGGGTTAATCCTATGGATATTCCAAAAACTGCTTTCCGCACTCACAATGGGCACTATGAATATTTGGTTATGCCCTTTGGGTTGTGTAATGCACTCTCAACATTTCAAGCTATCATGAATTCAATATTTCAACCTCATCTTCAAAAATTTATATTGGTTTTCTTCGATGATATATTAGTCTATAGTCCTACGTGGGACATGCATTTAATGCATGTAAGGCAGACTTTTGAAATCTTACAGCAACATCAATTCTTTGTCAAGGCTAGTAAATGTGTTTTTGGTCAACAAGAGCTAGAGTACTTAGGGCACATAATCACCAATCATGGCGTGAAGGTAGATGAAAATAAAATTTCAGCAATGGTGGCATGGCCACGACCTACTAATATTTCAGAGCTTCGTGGGTTTTTAGGGTTAACAGGTTATTACAGGAAGTTTGTCAAAAATTATAGCATTGTGGCGCGGGCTCTCAACAATCTCCTTAAAAAGGGCCAATTTGGGTGGAATGAGGAAGTTGAAACTGCCTTCCTCACACTCAAACAAGCAATGACAACGACACCAACGTTAGCAATGCCCAATTTCAAAGATGTCTTAACTGTAGAAGTCGATGCCTCAGGTGATGGTATTGGCGCCATATTAACCCAGCAAGGCAAACCAATTGCATTTATGAGTAAAGCACTCGGAGTGGCAAAGAAATCTTGGTCTACTTATCCTAAAGAGATGCTGGCCATTCTTGAAGCTATACGATTGTGGCGTCCATATCTATTAGGCCGCAAGTTCTATATTCAGACGGATCAACGCAGTCTAAAATTTTTGCTAGAGCAACGTATCACCACACCAGAGCAGCAAAAATGGGTAGCCAAACTCTTGGGCTATGACTATGAGATCACATGCCGGCCTGGACGAGAAAATGTTGCAGCCGATGCTCTCTCTCGTAAACAAGGTAGTCATGTTCTTCAACATCTTTTGGTTTCTCAGGTTACTTTGTGGGAAGAAATTAAACAGGCGGTAAAGACAGATTTATATATACAATCAATGAGTCAGATAGCCGCGGATCAGTTACACAGCCACTTTGTATGGCGAAATGGTTTGCTTCGTTACAAGGAACGGGTCATCATTCCTGCCGACCCTACTCTACGTGCAAAGCTGCTGCACGAAATGCATGATACCAAAGTTGGTGGCCACTCTGGGGTTCTGTGCACATACAAGAAATTGGGGCAACAATTCTATTGGCCAGGAATGCGTAAATCGGTCCAAGAATATATCAAGAATTGTGTGGTATGCCAGAAAACCAAATTAGATACATTGGCACCCGTAGGTCTCCTCCAACCATTGCCCATCCCTTGACAGGTGTGGGAGGACATTACACTTGATTTCATCGAGCGTTTACCCGCTTCTCAGGGCCAGGATACCATCATGGTTGTTGTCGATAGGCTCAGCAAATCAGCTAATTTCCTGCCCTTAAAACATCCTTTTACAGCTAAAAGTGTTGCAGAGAAATTTGTGGAAGGTGTTATTAAGCTACATGGCATACCAAGGTCCATAGTCAGCGATCGGGATCCATTTTTTGCAAGCCATTTCTGGCAGGAGTTCTTCAAGATGTCAGGTATAAAATTGCAGCTCAGCTCCGCGTATCATCCGCAAACGGATGGCCAAACTGAGGTTGTCAATCGATGCATTGAACAGTATTTGCGATGTTTTGTTCATCAATGGCCAAAAAAATGGAGCCTCTACTTACCATGGGCAGAAAATTGGTATAATACTACATACCACATCTCAACCGGAATGACTCCTTTTCAGGCACTATATGGTCGGCTTCAACCAACTATTCCATCCTACAATGAAGGTCTATTGCCGGTGCATAAAGTGGATCAGCAGTTGCAAGACCGAGATGAGTTACTTCAGCAGCTCAAAATCAACTTGGCACGCTCGATTAATAGGATGAAACAAATCACAGATAAAAAGAGAAGAGATGTCTCATTTGATGTTGGTGATTTAGTCCTTCTGAAACTCCATCCATATCGACAGCATACGGTTTTTAAGCGAGAATACCAGAAACTTGCCAGTCGCTTCTATGGACCCTATGAAATTCTAGAGAAAATTGGACCCGTCGCTTACAAACTCCGTTTACCAGCAGAGTCACGCATTCATCCAATATTCCATGTCTCTCTGCTTAAACAGTACAACACCAACTCCGAGGTTCACAACCACAGCATAGAGATACCGTCCTTCAATGCAGATGGGGAAGTTCTGCTGATACCACAAGCTATGCTTGATCATCGCTGGATAAAACAAGGCGCCCAAATTGTCGAAGATAGTTTAGTTCACTGGAAATATTTAACCGTCGAGGAGGCGACATGGGTATCTACCAAACAGCTACTGGAACTATTTCCAGATGTCAACCTTGGGGACAAGGTTGCACGTGATGGGGGAGGTATTGATAAGCCACGCAGATCAACCAGAGCCATTAGGTCAAATTCCAAGTATGTATGATGAAGTGAACGTAATTGCATGTGGCATGCGGGAAGATATCAGACGTGAAATAATAGTTGCATGTGCCATGCAGCAATAGTTGAACGTGAACAGTGTTTACATGGATATGCAGATATACAGCAGAGATAAAGAGTGTGTTGAGGAGGAGCGGTTTCAATACAAGACTGGGTCTTGTACAGTTGCGATTTATCAGTTGCTTTTATTTCAATTTATTATAGTTGTTGTGATTAATATTCAGTATGTGTTATTTTCAGTTTGTACGTGGGTAAACTCACATCGTGAGTTACCAACTTTTCCTTAATTTTAGAGTTATCTATACCGGCTTTGCTTATTTAAAGCAGCCAAGAATTATGAAGAGGCAGAAAATTTTGATATTAAAATAATTGTGGTCCTTTCTCACCCGAAGAGAAACAAACAGTTCTCAGCAAATACTTGTTAAATATTTGTTGAACTTATCAGTTAGTCATTTCCATTGATCCCTTGACCAAATTGATTCACTGTCGAGGTAAATATCCTACCGGATGGGTTGTTTGTTTGACCATGCATGATGCATGAACCCAACCATCATGGTGTGGTGGAGATGTAAGAGCCATTAGGTATATTGGGTGAGGCCGATCCGCTGGAGCTGTTCCCGACGGGTTTGATGTACGAAGTGCATGGAGAATTTATCAGAGGAAAGGGATCTCCATGACAAACCTCGCCTGCAGATTGCGAGGCTCTTTTAATTCGGCTGACCCCCCCAGAAGAAGCAGTTGACTCGTCAGAATCGAAATCTTTTTTTTCTTTTTTCTTTTTTCTTTTTTGTCTCCAATGGCCTATGTTGTGTCTATTTTACTCTTACTTCTAGCCAAGCCAACAAAAGAACTCCAGAAGATACAGCCACTAGCCGAAGTTACACAACTTAGCCCAGTGCATACAAATCTGATGACGTTTTTGTTATCTCCTCTGGAAACAAGCATATGAAGACTTGGCAAACAAAGATGGCGAGACATTGTTAGATAGATAGACTTGCTTGGTCTACAAAATTATTGACCTAGTTCATGGATGAGTATGTACCTAAAGTCCTAAACCTGACATAACAAATTTCTCCTCTCTTTGATCGAAAGGCTGCTACCCACCAGCAGCACAGCACCACCTCTGCAATAAACATAGAAACATACAAGTTCTGAAAGCTGCAGTCTGTTTTTGTCCAATTGATTAACAAGGAGCAAAGCCAAGTTTATAATTTCAGGCCAAGGTTATTCCACAAAATTACAGATAGTTCGGAAACGTATCTAAGAATTTGTATGTGCGAAACGAGGGATAAAATTTTAGAAAAAAATGCATGTTCATATCCTGAGCGTATTAATGGTCTCAGAGAAAATTTGACAGTAAAACTTAAGAGATATTGTTGACTAGAGTTTCGATACACTAAAGTAATTTTGCATGCAAATGCTATTATATTTACATTTTGATATCAGCAAGGGTGAAATATCTTTTCTACAATGGTCAATCCCCATAGGGCCAACAAAAGTCATTAGGGACACGCTCTACAATAACCATGTAGAAATAAGCTACTTCAAAGTCCTGAAGTCTCAAAATTAAGCGAGACTATCTTAGTTACTAGCTGATTCTGACAGACTTGAATAAGAATTGACAGTCCATCTTATCATCACACATTATATATGAAAAATTTACCTGAGTAACAACAAACTTATATACATTTGGCAAGTATCATCCCATTAAGCTTTCCGATGTAAGAAGCCCTATTTGTTCAGCAAGATGATTCATATGTTGAATATTGTCTCATCCATTGTCCTTCCATGCAAGGGCGGAGCCTTGTACAAGGCTCAGGTGGGCTATAGCCTAAGTAACAAATAATGTTTTGCCCAATAAAAAAAAAAAAAAAAAGCACACGTTTGAACAATTGAACCTTTATGAATTGTGAGGCTTTCTAAACACAAAATTATACAAAGAAGAGGAGTACAGACAAAAGTAAGGACACAATAATATTATTGCAACCCGTGGAAAATAATTGTTTTTGTATGTAATTAATTGTAAAATATGTTTTGTTTTATTAGGGGTGTTTGTGTTTATGGTAGCGGTTGCTTTTTAAAGTACTTTTTACTTGAAAATATATCAAAATAATATTATTTTTTTAAATCAGTTTTGATATTAGCACATCAAAACGATCTGAAAACATCAAAAAATTAATTTAAAGCAAAAAATAATTTTTAAAAAAATATTTTTGAAACCCAAAAATAAACTAACTATATATCACTAAAGAGTGTCGAAACATGAACAATTTGGGTTAAAAATAATAATAATTGTGATCAATTGTGTTTTGTAGGGCATACACACTTATATTAATTAATCATCCCAGGTTATTTTTTTCAAAATTGACAACTATTATCAATCTTATTAGTGTTTCTCCCAAACATTATTCCGAGTTATATTATGCTTAGGCTATAGAAATTGCACATATGATAGCTACCGGAGAACGTGAGACTGGTAGAGTGGCTAATCAAATCGATAATTTACATCGAAGTGGAACTACTTATTGGAGCTTTCATTTTGATTCTATTTGCAGCTTAATAAATATGTATGGTGCAACTATTACTGTGCTTGTAAGTATGGTTCAAAAAGGATCTTCTAACTCTATACATGGAAAAGCTGGTGGTTGTTTGATTGTGATGAAATCTTTTAAATTTATATTCATCTTATATTTTATGCATAAAATAATGGGGACTACTGATTTACTTTGTCGAGTTTTGCAGCAAAAATCTCTTAACATCTTAAATGCAATAGATCTTGTATCAACTACTAAAGCATTGCTTCGAACTTTGAGAGATGTCGGATTTGATCTTCTTCTTGCAAATGTGCAATTTGTTTGCACAAAATATGAAATTGGCATACCACATATGAATGCTTCGTATAAAAAAACTACAGGTCGTTCATATCAACAATAAGGTTCAGTGACAGTTTACCAGCGTTATCATTATGATATATTTACTCAACAATAGATTTTCAGTTGGAAGAATTAAATTCTAGATTCAGTAATTGGATAGTGAAACATGTTAAAATTATGCTTCGCAATAAAATGAAAGAGGAGTTCTTAGCAGATTCTTTGATGATTTACATTGAACGAGAGCTTGTTGAAGATATTGATTCTAATTCGATCAAAGATGAATTATATTCTACAAAACATCGAAGGGTGCAACTTTGATAGTATAATTTATTTTTATTTTTAATTTTATGTACTTTAAATTTTATTTTTTATATATTTTATATTATGTATTTGAATTAAAACTTTACTGTTAACCTAACAAATTTATATATCCGAGTGAATGATTGATCTTAAAAAATAATTTATATGTACTTATATTATAGCCCAGGACTGGAAAAATTCCTGGCTCCACCCTTGCTTCCATGATAGCAATTCATGCTCCTTGCTCGTAATACTTTCTGGAGAACTTGAATTAAATTCATCTCAGTCCCCAATGAGCACACAATTACCACAATGATAGCAAGAAATAGAATTCAACATCATAAATAATACAGGTGCATGCTTGAAAAGTTTAAGAGAATAGGTAGCTAACTGTTGTTAGGAGCAATTATTATTATATTGTGGAGTCATACTCTTCTTATTTATATAAACACGCACGTGTGTGTGTGTGTTATATATAAGATAGTGAAAGAATAAATGAACAATCACTTCATATCACAACATTTCTTTCTTCCTTTTCTTCTTTCTTCTTTCTCTCATCTTTCCAACTTCCTTCATCCATCTCTAAATAATCTTTGAAAACAATTTGGTATCAAAGCACAACAAATAAATCTAGTGTGTTCAAGCATCAACGTTGTTTTTGTTGATATTAGCAATAACATGTTGAGGTCAACTTGACTCCATGAACAAAAGCCCTAACATCTCACCAATCATTGTTGTTGTTTGAGCTATCAATTTCATTAAAAAAAAAAAGGTGGTTATTAGTTGGTTGGTCTTGTGGTGATTAGATATGCAGTCCTTTGTAGTGTTGTGAATATGACAGAGAAGAGCTTAGCTGATAAAACCAGTCTCCCCTCCAGTGATAGTAGTAGGAGGCGGGTTGAAGTTGTGAATGAGAATCTTACCCACAAAATCAGCCCTATCAAACAAGATGAAAATAATTATATAGCTTAGTCCTAATTTTGTATGTTGTTTATCAAGGCATGTGGACTATATGGGTACATCACAGGAGAAAAGGAGAGAATAGTAGCTAGTGACTAACTAATTAAATAATGGAGTACAAAAAACTCTATACTCATATCATAGCTCATCAACCCTGTGCAACCTTTGATTGCTTGTGGTATCTTTCATTAGATTCTGCTTTAAAAATCTAGAATGCTACTAGCTAAATGTACTCACGATTGGGCAATGATGCACAGGTTTGTGAGCTATGGAAAAAGGTTCGTGAAACCAAGCAACGTGATATGTTTGTAGCCCAATAATTTATGGAACCGAGTAGTTTGTTGTGGGAGTTATACTTCTACTAGGATTTCTAGGTAGATTGTCCAAGTGATGCAGTAAAATTTCAAAAACTAATTGACAAGGAACGAGTCTATGACTTCTTAGCTGGGTTAAACATTGAATATAACCATATTAGAGATCAGGTTCTAAGGAGAATGCATTTCCCTTCCTTGAGGCAACATATTCTCATGTTCAGCAAGAGAAAAATAGGAGAAATGCATTGTTGCATCATGTTACTCATGAGAGGTTAGCTATGATAGATAACTCAAATAAAAAAAAATTAGTGAGGGGTTCACACGTCTTAGTGAACCAATGTTAGCAGACAAAGAACAATTGAAGTGTGATTATTATAGACGAACCAAACATGCTAGAAAGACAAGCTGGCAGTTACATGGACATCCTTCAAGAGGATGAGGTGGGAAAAGAATAGGTTTTCCTAGATCACAAGCACTTGTGTCAAAGATAACTAGGACTCCAATTCCTGATGGTCAATCAAACACTTCAACTTTGTCCAAGAACAAGTTTCAGACACTTAGAAATCAAATGACCAAGCATGATCCTCCCTTTTTATCCAAATTTGCACATGTAGGTATACCGATGATAGCTTTTAATTCTTCCACCATTTTTTATTCCAATCCTTAGGTGATAGATTCAGGAGCCAATGATCACATAACTCAGTCTTCAAAAAAGAATTCATCTTACAATTTTTTTTCAAGTAAAAATAAAGTTTGTATAGTTGATGATTCCCTAACCTCCATTTCTGGTAAAGTTTCAATCCAATGTACCACTTTATCTTTAACCACAATCCTTCATGTTTCCAAGTTCTCTTATAATCTTCTATCTATTAGTAAGATAATTAAAGATTTAGAGTGTAAAGTCTCATTCTACTCTACTTATTGTGTGTTTAAGGAACTGAAAACAAAAATAAAGGTGATTGGCTATGATAGGGTGGAAGATAACTTATATTTGTTAGAAGTTGGTTTTGTTAGTTCAAAAGGCACAAATTCAAACATGAACTGGTGACCATTTCTACAGATGTTAATCAAGAACTACATTTGTGGCATAGTCAATTGGAGCATTTATCTTATGTAGCTCTAACAAAGCTTTTTCCAACATCAATGTACTACAAAAACCTTATCTTGAGACGCGTGTGAATTTGTTAAGCATAAATGTGTTGTTTATACCTCAACAAATAATAGAAGTAATAAACCTTTTTATGGTAATTCACTCAAATGTTTGGGGTCCTGGTCCAACTGTTTCCTTATCTGGTATTAGGTGCTTTGTTAGTTTTATTGATTTTTATAGTCATAATACTCGGATTTATTTGATGCATAATAAAAATGAAGTGTTTTCAACTTTACGGGATTTCATAACATGATCTCGACACAGTTTAATGTTAAAGTTCAGTTCTTGAAAAGTGATAATGAATACATGGATGGAGGTTTTCAAAGTTATATGTTGGAACATGGGATTCTGCATCAGACTAGTATAAATACACCAAATCAGAATGGTGTACCTAAGCGAAAGAACAAATACTTACTAGAAGTTTATAGATCTCTCATGTTCACAAGGAATTTTCCCAAAACCTATTGGGGAGATGCAGTTCTTACAAGAACATATCTCATTAATAGGATCCCACTGAGAGTTCTTAAGTTCAGAACTCCAATGGAGTTCCTACAAGGAACTTGTTCCTATATTGTCATAGGCAAAAACCTTTAGGTGTGTTTCCTTTGTTCGACATCATCGACAAGATGTTGGAAAGTTGGATCCATGAGCGTTGAAATATGTTTTCATTGAATACTCTGCTCCTCAAATAGAGTATAAATGACAATAATATTTATTTAATTTTTTTTCATTGTATTCTATACATAATTATTTTTTAAAACATGTTTCTTAAACTTGTTTTTTTAAAACCATAACTAAAATATCTTTTTTAAATTTATAACCGCAATATCAAACAAATGCATTACATTGGATGTAATTGATGAATAAAATATGTTATTCATCAAGAAAAGGTAAAAGCTTTGATTGCTTTTTATAACATAATCCAATTGAGGTCTTAAATAAAACCTTCTTTATAGGTAAGATAATTAACGGCAACATCTCCATTTATGCTAAATGACAAGACTCGCAAATACTCTTCTGTACTGCAACCGTCCATCATATTCATTTTATTCAGAGACACAGCACTCTGCTTTTCTCATAAACTGGGCATCGAAGCCAACGATCCAACACCATTTTACTTAATTTAAATGTTTGTTTTATTTAAACAAGAATTACATGAAAATAAAAATAAAGACTCTTTAACAAATGCTCTAACTCGGGATAATTGAAAACTTCTGTGATCCTAATACTTGTCATGACTTGTGTAACACCCGGATATCATGGTGGTCTATTAAAAAAATTTATTGATGAAAAATAAATATGTATTAAGTGCTAGAAGAACCTTTAGGAAAAGTAGTTTGGACTGAATGGATTTGGAATCCAGCTGGCCCATTCTTTGTTTTTTTCTTGGGCTGGATCTAACCCAACTGTATGAGCTGAGCTAGACCCAGCCAGTCCGCCCAGTTACCAGTTGGAATATGGCTTGCTGCTGCTGCCTCAGTCTAACAAGTTCCTATATGAGGGCATTTTTGTCCCATTTAAGTCTTTCCACCTCTTTCTCGAGGCCAAACTTCCCAACCTCAACACATGCTGCAGCCAAAGAGTTCTGGACTTGAGGTGGAAGGTTATCATGAACAGGAATAGGTTTTTTCCAAGATATACTCCTCAGAAGGTGGTTTTTCCCTTTTAAGAACCCCTCATTTGCAAATTCAAAGCGATTAGGATCAACCTTCTTGAAACCCTACTCAATCACAGTAGAAAAGGTAAAACATGAATGATATAACCATATAAACACCAGGGTTGATCATTATTATCAAGAATATATTGATGTAAACCAGAGAAAGCTAAAAAGAGTGCAACACAAAATCATGGTCCAAAGTCCAAACGTCTATAAATTTTTGTTTTCAATTGAATTTCAAATAATAAATATAACTTCGTGAGTTTATGCAAATGAACAAAAATTAAACATCCATTTCCATCAACCAGCCCAATGAGCACACAATTACCACAGCCGACAGCAAGAAATAGAATTCAACATCATAAGTGATACATGTGCCTCCTCAAAAAGTTTAAAAGAATGGGTAGCTAACTGTTGTTCGGAGCAATTGTTATTATAGTGTGGAGTCAAGAGTAGTAAAGTAATTTTATACTCTTGTTATTTATATAAACACGCGTGTGTGTGTGTGAAATGTAAGCTAGTGAAAGAATAAATGAACAGTAACTTCATATCACAACATTTCTTTCTTTTTTTTCTTCTTTCTCTCATCTTTCAAACTTCCTTCATCCATCTCTAATTAATCTTTGAAAACAACTTGGTATCAAAGCACAACAAATAAATCTAGTGAGTTCAAGCATCAACGTTGTTTTTGTTGATATTAGCAATAACAACATGTTGATGTCAACTTGACTCCGTGAACAAAAGCCCTAACATCTCACCAATCATTGTTGTTGTTTGAGCTGTCAATTTCATAAAAAAAGGTGGTTATTATTTGGTTGGGTTCTTGTTGTGATTAGATATTAGAAAAAAAAGAGAATAGTAACTAGTGACTAACTAATTGAATAATGGAATAAAAAAACTCTACTCATGTCATGGCTCATCAACTCTATGCAACCTTTATTTGTTTGTGGTATCTTTTATTAGATTCTGCTTTAAAAATCTAGAATGCTACTAGCACAATGTACTCACGATTGGGCAATGATGCACAGGTTTGTGAGCAACAGAAAAAGGTTTGTGAAACAAAGCAACGTGACATGTTTGTAGCCCAATACTTTGCGGAATCGAGTAGTTTGTGGCGGGAGTTATACTTCTACTAGGATTTCTAGGCAAATTGTCCAAGTGATGCAGTAAAGTTTCAAAAACTAATTGATAAGGAACGTGTCTATGACTTCTTAGTTGTGTTAAACATTGAATATGACTATATTAGAGTTCAAGTTCTAGGGAGAAAGTATTTCCCTTCCTTGAGGCAAACATATTCTCATGTTCAGCAAGAGAAAAGTAGGAGAAATGCACTGTTGCATCTTGTTACTCATGAGAGGTTAGTCATGATAGATAACTTCAATAAAAAAAAAACTTTAGTGAGGGGTTTACACTCTTAGTGAACCAATGTTAGCAGACAAAGAACAATTGAAGTGTGATTATTATAGATGAACCAAACATACTAGGAAGACAAGCTGGCAGTTACATGGACATCCTTCAAGAGGACGAGGTGGGAAAAGAATAGGTTTTCCTAGATCACAAGCACTTGTGTCAAAGATAACTAGGACTCTAATTCCTGATGGTCAATCAAACACTTCAACTTTGTCCAAGAAAGAGATTCAGACACTTAGACATCAAATGGCCAAGCTTGATCCTCCCTCTTTATCCAACTTTGCACATGTAGGTATGCCAATGATAGCTTTTAATTCTTCCACCATTTCTGATTCCAATCTTTAGGTGATAGATTCCGTAGCCAATGATCACATGACTCATTCTTCAAAAAAGAATTCATCTTACAATTGTTTTTCAAGTAAAGATAAAGTTTGTATAGCTGATGATTCCCTAACCTCCATTTCTGGTAAAGGTTCAATCCAATGTACCATTTTATCTTTAACCACAATTCTTCATGTTCCCAAGTTCTCTTCTAATCTTCTATCTATTAGTAAGATAATTAAAGATTTAGAGTATAAAGTCTCAATCTACTCTACTCATTGTGTGTTTAAAGACATGAAGACAAAAAAAAAAAGGTGATTGGCTATGATAGGGTGGAAGATAGCTTATATTTGTTGGAAGCTGGTTTGTTAGTTCAAAAGGCACAAATTCAAACATGAACTGGTGACCATTTCTATAGATGTTAATCAAGAATTACCTTTGTGGTATAATCAATTTGAGCATCTATCTTCTGTAGCTCTAACATAGCTTTTTCCAATATTAATGTACTATAAAAACCTTATCTTGAGACGCGTGTGTATTTGTTAAGCATAAATGTGTTGCTTATTCCTCAACTTATAATAGAAGTAATAAACCTTTTTATGGTAATTCACTCAAATGTTTGGGGTCCTCGCCCAATTGTTTCCTTATCTGGTTATAGGTGATTTGTTACTTTTATTGATTCTTATAGTTATACTACTTGGATTTATTTGATGCATAATAAAAATAAAGTGTTTTCAACTTTATGAGATTTCCTAACATTATCTCTACATGGTTTAATGTTAAAGTTTAGTTTTTGAAAAGTGATAATGAGTACATGGATGGAGATTTTCAAAGCTATATATTGGAACATAGGATTCTGCATCAGACTAGTGTAAATACACCAAATCAGAATGGTGTAGCTAAGCAAAAAAACAGATACTTACTAGAAGTTTATAGATCTCTCATGTTCACAAGGAATTTTCCCAAAACCTATTAAGGAGATGTAATTCTTACAAGAACATATCTCATTAATAGGATCCCACTAAGAGTTCTTAAGTTTAGAACTCCAATGGAGTTCCTACAAGGAACTTGTTCCTATATTGTCCCGTCAAAAACCTGTGGGTGTGTTTGCTTTGTTCGAGATCATCGACAAGTTGTTGGAAAGTTGGATCCATGAGCATTGAAATATGTTTTCATTGAATACTCTGCTCCTTAAACATATTATAAATGTTATCATCCTCCAAGTATAGAAATATTGGTTAGCATAGATGTAACATTTCATGAAAACGAGTCATATTTAGTCAACTCACCTCAAATGGGAGATCAATGAGAGTGAGTATATGTTTTTGGCATCACCTACTCTATTTAGTTATGGACCAAAATTGGATGGAGCAAATCAGGGGAAGAGAGAGTAAGGAGATGAAAATCCAGCAAAAAATGGAGAAATGTAAAAGTGATGAGAAACCAGAAAGAGGGAAAGAAATAGTTCATGAAGATGATGGGGAAACTAGAAAGGACAAAAGGAGAAGGTTTGGCAGGTTCATACTCACGTGAAAAAACTGAAAGAAGTCAATGAATCTACTCTACCTAGCCAAGAACCATCTTCGAATTCACCCTTACACCAAACTCCAGATAGTAAGTTTCATAACTCTTCCACTGAAAATATTATTCATTGTATTGATGATCTTCATATAGCTCTTAAAAAAAGAGTTTGAAATTGTACCAAACATCCTTTATCTAATTTTTTGTCATATGATCTCTTGTTACCTTCATATAGAGCTTTTGTATCTTCCTTATCTTCTATGTCTATTTCCAAGGATTGGATGGAAGTTGTTGAAAATACTAGGGGGAAAGAAGTTATTGCAAAGGAAATGAGAGCTTTGTTGAAAAATAAAACATGGAAACTCACTACTCTTCCTACTAAAAAGAGAGTAGTAAGTTGCAAATAGGTTTTTTGTGTTATGCAAAAGCTGGATAGAAGTATTGATTGGTGTAAGACAAGGCTAGTTGTTAAAGGATATATCCAAACTTATGAAATTGACTATCAAGAAATGTTTGCTTCTGTTGCAAAAAATAAACTCAATCAGGGTATTGCTTTTCTACATAGAAATTTAGAGGAAAAGGTGTATATGAAAATTACTTCAGGTTTCTCTTGTAAAAAGACAGAGGGCAAGGTGTGTAAAATTAATGTTTGGACTTTGGACCATGATTTTGTGTCGCACTCTTTTTAGCTTTCTCTGGTTTACATCAATATATTCTTGATAATAATGATCAACCCTGGTGTTTATATGGTTATATCATTCATGTTTTACCTTTTCTACTGTGATTGAGTAGGGTTTCAAGAAGGTTGATCCTAATCGCTTTGAATTTGCAAATTAGGGGTTCTTAAAAGGGAAAAACCACCTTCTGAGGAGTATATCTTGGAAAAAAACCTATTCCTGTTCATGATAACCTTCCACCTCAAGTCCAGAACTCTTTGGCTGCAGCATGCGTTGAGGTTGGGAAGTTTGGCCTCGAGAAAGAGGTGGAAAGACTTAAATGGGACAAAAATGCTCTCATCTTTAACTTTATAATCACCAACATCACCACTAACTCTGTAACCTTTACAAACATTTCTTGTCATCATGATTCTATCATGATCCCTTTTATTACATCATCATCACTTACTATAATTTTTTATATTTATTAATACAACAAAAATTATTGTTGATTTTATGTTACTGTAATAATAATAATCATTGTTAATATCATATTAATTATTATTATTTTATTGTTATCAGAACTATCGCCACAACAATATCACCATTTCACTGTCATAATTAAATGTGTCATATTATTAGTTTTATATTTTAGCTAATAATATATTTTAATGCTTTTTTAAATTAAATAAAATTTATATAAAATATTTTTTCCTTTATATACCTTTGTTAAAATATAAACACCTTTTAAAACACACACTATGAATGATAAATAAGAAGCATTTTTTATTTTATTAAAATAAAAAACCAAAAATAAAAAAATAGAATCAAGTACCCTTTCATATTTCTCGAATAAAAAAAAAGAAAATTAAGTGGATTTTAATTATAGAAAAGAAATTAGTGTATATATTAAACACATTTATTAGCCCATCGATTAAAGCAAGTGTGCTCAACTAGAGCACTTGGTTATCAAGGCAAGAAACAAAGAGCAATTATAGATGAAAAATCCATAAATAATCCATAAACAAATTGAACAAAAGAAGAAGAGAAAACAAGATAATATTAAGTAATGATTTGTAAACACAATTCGTAAATATCCATGCGTGATTTTGTATAAAATCCAGGGAAAAATATAAAAGAGAATACATAACTTCATTCCTCGTTTTTCTTTTCTCTTACCTCATCTTTCTCTCTTTTTTCCCCAATACAAATCATTTTCCCTAATTCTTATATATTACAACAATAAAATTAAATAAGGATTTTGTCACAATTTAACAACCAAATTTAACAATCCAATTCATTTATTTTCATGAACTTGACTAAACTTTTATAAGATGGAAAATTAAGATTTTCCTTCTATCCTACTTAATTTGCAATTTAATCCTACTCACCATGTTTCTTAATGTATTTCAACACTAATTTTATCATTACCCAAATCCACATTCCATCCTTTTATTTATTTCCTCACTTTGCTAAATTTCTTAGTTCAGTAAAGATGTCATTTTTTTTCCCGTTTACATCCTACTTGTTTATGCATTACTTAACCTCATTAAATATATTTTCATCCGCACTAAAATCCTAACTTAGTCAAATACAATTTTCCTCTTCTTCTATTTAGCCTTGCAGAATTTTATTTTTATTTTTAACATCCAATGAGGGATCAATTCTTCTTTGATTCTAGTTTTCAAAACCTCATCTAAGGTTAATTTTATTCATTTGAGCATGGTAATTTACCATTTCATCAATCACATACATTCCCTATATTGTTCTACCAATGCCAAAATTTCAAGTAAAGTGTAGCATGAATTTGTTTCAACTTTTTACTCAATTAAACACTAACTCATTAAATTTTCATGCAACAAACAAATTTTCATCACAATATCACAAATTACTTCAACCAATATGCTAATTACAAAGTTTCATAATCAAGCACATCATCACTCAAGTATACATGTATGAAATTTCTACAATCAACACAATATAATCATATTTACAACTAAGATAACAAGGAATTTAATTAAAAGAAACCTCAAAGTGAAACCACCCTTTATCTCCCTCCTTCTTCTTCCTTTTTCCACACTTCATTCTTCCTCCACAAGCTTTAAAACCCTTAGATCACTCAAATATTTAGTGTAGCTCGCTATAAACCTTCTTAATTATCTTAACTCTTCATAATCATGCATTATTTTCAAGAATTGATGAGAGAATTGTAGAGAAGATGTAAGAAAATATCAAACTCCCCTTTCTCTCCTTGTAACCCGCTGGACACCCTAAGCAAAATGGGGTTTGTATAGTAAAATTTTCATTATTTGCATTTAAACCCTTGTTTTTTATGTTTAAATTTATCTAATCCCCATGAGTCATTTTCTTTTCTTCTTTTGTTTTTCCTTTTAGTCGGCTGGAAACAGCCCTTTGAAGGCTGACTTTTCAACTAATTTATATCATATTTCTTTTAAATATATCACCATGTGTCTCTGGTATATTTCATTTTTACCTAGTTACTAGTACAAATTTTAAAAATTACCAGACATAATATTCTAAAAATTCTGAAACTTTACCCCATGGTAAAATAATATATTAGAATACTCCACACAAAGTTTCAACTCAATTTGTCAATCATATTAAAAGTTATGCACGATAGCACAAAACTGGTCAAATTGCAATTTTTCTAAAAACAATTCTCAATTTCTCCCAAAACTTCTAAAATTTTAACCAAAGCTAATAAAATATATTAGAAGTCTCCACGCAAATTTTTAGATTTTTCTGATAACCCGATCAAGAGTTACCAATTTTTAACGTAAAACTAGTCGATTTATGATTTTTCGCCCAAAAATCAAAATCTCCTTATTTCATCCCTGCATAAAGCACCCAATCATTTTATTGTCTCCTCGGAGCCACTTTACTATATTTATTTTCCTTTTTTAGTAATTTACGGCTTATTTTTGTGCCACAACAACATTACTAATTTCTCACTGGTATTTACACCAGCACTTTTCATACCATTTCTTTTTAACCAGTGGTTTACAATATGAATATTAAAAGTATTATCATTTGTATTAAAAATATTATTATTTTTATTATAATTAATGATAATAAGAACAATAATTTATACTTTTACCCTTCAAATGGGTCTTGCATCAGGACCCAATGGTAATGAGCCTTGTGTTAGGACCCAAATCGTTTGGGTTCCACGTTAGGACCCAAGTCGAATGGGTCTTGTCTCAGGACCCACCCAGGCCAACGGGTCTGCTGACCTACGTGCTGGGTCCGGACATGGACCCCTTTCTGTTGGGTCAGGTGTCCGGACCCAAATCGCTTGGGTTCAGACACGAACCCAACCCCCTTGGGTCTAGACACGGACCCAGCCCCCAACCCCTTAGGTCCAGACTCAAACCCCAAACCCAACCCTCTTGGATCTGAACACGAAAGGACCTAAACCCCAGCCCTCTTGGGTTTGGACATGGCCCCACTGGTAATGGGTCCTGCATCAGGACCACATACTCTTGAATCCTGCCTTAGGATCCAAGTCTAATGGGTCCTGCCTCAGGACCTAATTCTAATGGGTCCTGCCTCAGGACCTAATTCTCTTGGGTCCTGCGTTAGGACCCGATTGTCTTGGGTCCGGCATCAAAACCCAAGCTTCATGGGTCTTACGTCTGGAACTAATTCTATAAGGTCTTTCATCAAGACTCAAGGTTTGAGTCTTAGGTTTCTAAATATAATCATTAGTATTTTAAATATTATTATTTTTATTATAAGTAATAGTATTAATATTAAAAATATTATCATTTGTGTTATAAATATTACTATTTTTATTTTTATTATTAATATTATTAGTTTTATTATAATTAATATTATTAATAAAATAATTAATAAATTTGAAAAAAAATATTATTATTAATATCGAAAAAATATTATTTTTTGTATTATAAATTTTTATAGTATTTTTTATGAAAATAAAAAGTGCGTCCGCCGCGTTGCGCGGGCACCTAACTGTATAACTTTATATATGAGCTAAAGATTGAGGAAAGATATAAACCAACATTGTAGTGGACAAATTTTATACGCCACTATAATGGATGATTTTGGGTTTATAACTAGACAAACTGGGTTTTTATTTCTTTATAAAAGTTGTATTTTTGTGTCTTATCTTTTTATAGAGACAAATCACGTCTAAAATCGACTTTTATAACTTTATTTATGATTAAAAAACCGAACAATGTTTGGGGTTAGGTAGACTAAACCAATCAAGATTAGTCAATTTCTAATATTTGCTTGGAATTGTTGTTAATTGAGGGTTCTAACATTTTAATTGATAGAATAATTATGAACATGGAAAATATGTATGTTTATAGGATTTTAAGGATCTTCCTAAAAAGTGAATTGAAATTGTGATGCTGGCTAAATTGTTGATGATAATTGTATCCGTGGTGGTACGAGGAAGTCTACAAGGACAAGACAACAGCAGGGAGCAACAATATGTACACAAGCTCAAATTAGGTGCTCGGCTCCTTTTTTTATTTAAAAAAAGCCTTTGCATGTTTTCTTTGTTGAATTGTTGTTTATTTATTGTCATATCATTGTAAAATCAATTGAAAAGAAGAATGAAATAAAAAATTAAAGTGCAATGTTGCACTTGGTAGTCAAAAAAGATTTTTGAAATTGAAAGGTTTGTTAGTATTCAAAATGAGTGATTAAGAAAGCAATGGTTTGTTTTCATTGGAAAGCTTGAAAATAAATAGGAAAGAAAAGGAGAGAAGGAAAGTAATATTGGGGATTGACCGATATAATTGATTAGTCTGCCACGAGATGGGGACTAATGGCGTTCATGGTTATTGATGACAGACATAATTTATTAGTCTGTCACTAGGTGGGGACTAATGACATTAGTGGTTATTGATGACCGGCATAATTGATTAGTCTGTCACGAGGTGAGGACTAATGGCATTAGTTGTTACTAGCGACCAACATAATGATTACTTTGATAAAATATGGATATTAATGGTACTAGTAATACCAAAATCGAGAATTTATTTGATTAGTCAGTCATGAGAGCAGAGACTTTCGAAATAAAAAACAAATGAGTGAGTAAAAGGTAGCCATGTATAGGCTAAAATAGAGTGTAAATGGCGGCCGAGTATAGGCTTAAAAAGTGAATGGTAGCCATGGCTAAAATAAGGTTTGTTGTGGCAACATGTTCATGAATGAAGTTGGGGATGTTTGGCAATGTGTTTAGGTGCGAAACGGTACATCACATGGTGGTTGATTTGATAACCCTAATGTGATGTGATCAATGGCTATTAGGTGGTTCATTTGTAATGGACTTAGTGGTAGTTTTGACAAGCCATTTGCACGATGATTGATGAATATATGATATACCAATTCGAATGAGGTGGGTGGCTTTTTATTGAACTAAATGGGTTGTTAAATTGAGCAATTGAACAACCTTATATGATGCAATTATGGGTAGGTTTTGACAATCAATTTAAAGAAAAGACGGATGTAAATTATATAAAAGGTCATCTAGATGGAATAGGGGACATGCAAAGACTGTATTGAATATCTTAGTAAGAAATAGTTCGATGACAATTGTTTGGTTAGTCATATAGAAGGGATTCCAAGACTGTTATGATAGCAAAATAAACATGAGTTTAGGCTAGTTAAGACAAGGAAATATATAAAAAAATTATTTACTGTTATGATAGTTCAAGTATATCAAAATGAGGAATAGCTATTGTAGTTCAAAAATAGATGACATTGTGTTGTTAAGGCAACCCGAATACGGGAGGAAAAAAGGGTTACGGTGATTGCCCTATGTTGACAGAGCGTGGATTTTAGTACGGAGAAAGGGCACACATGTAAAGTAATAAATAACCAAAGTATTGAGTATACGTGTTATAGTATGGTAAATCACACATATTTAGAGGGTAGTAGAAGGAAAAAAGGTTAGAGCTGCAACTAGTATAAACCAAGGTTGTTAAAATCGTGTTTTGACTCGTACATACGATTTTACGAGTCAAAACATGCTTTACGTGCTGAATCGTTTGAAAAAATAAAAAATAGGTGAAATCGTTTAAATCGGGTGAAATCGCAAAAAATCGCGAGTTCAGGACCGATTGAATGATTTCACCAAAACAGAAGTAAATGTTTCACTCCATTCTCCAGCTTTCTGGCGCCTATTGGATGGGTAAATGCATAGTCACTCATACGTGCCTATGCCTATAACGCCGATGAGAACGAGGTGGCTTACGGACAAACAATAAATGCACACAAGACCACAAATCTGTTTCAAGTGGAATCAATCACCGGCCGCCACATGGCAATTGATATTTGCTCAATTTGCTTTAGTGTCTTCTCTGTTGTGTCCTTGTTTGTTTTCTTCTACATCGAGAAGAAAAAGTCAAAGAGGTCTCAATGAAGTGAACACGGCAGCAGGTATAATATCAGACAATAAGCCCATATAGCATTTCCAAATAGTGGGCGCGCCATGTTTTATTTTCTTAAATTTGTGTTGAGCTTTTTATATTGTCTTGAACTTATAGGAAATGAAGCTGGTTTTAGTTTACATGATACATTAGTAGATTATTTATTTTAACTTTGTTAATTATTAGTTAATAAAAAGTTACTTAAATTATAAATGAATTTTTATTTGAACCATGTCTTTTAAGATGCTTGAACTATGTATGAATTTTTATTTGGAGTGTGTATTTTAAGGTGCTTGAAACTATGTATGAATTTTTATTTGAAGTATGAATTTTTTTAATGTATTTTAAAATTCTTTATGATTTTACGATTTTACGATCCGATTTTATTACCCCTTTTCCATGCCGAGTTAAAAATGTGTTTTTAACAACCTTGGTATAAACCAAAATGGTTTATTGTGAAATCTCAAAGGAACGTGTCTATGGTGATCTTGTGTACATGTTGTGTTTTCAGGTATACGAATTGACTTTTGAATGCTAAAGATAATTGAACATACAACATGGGTGTTGATGGTAGTTCACATGCGTGGACAAGATATCGATAATAACACAATAATAGAAATGACAACCAAAGTAGAGGATTTGTATTAAAGAAAGAAAAGGATAATGACCAGAGTACGAATTATAAAGATAGATGAGATATTTAAGTATGAAATAGACGAGTGAATGTTGGTATACATATAGATAATGTATGTATGGTTCGATGTATGACATGGAAGTCGACTAGTATTGCCTGTAGTGGTTATGTTTTAATTTCTATTAGATGTTTTTATAGGAAGTTTCTTGTAAATATTGTATGTTGCAGGTTATTTTGTACTATCCCAGTAGTTAATGATTTAAGCTTATCATTTGGCTACTATTAAGTAGGAATATGTATCATGATAGTTATATGATTATGTACAATATGTAAGAACGTTGAAATTAAATGATTTTGGTCTGAAACTTGTAATAATAAATTGTTGCCTGTATTGATTAAGAGTGATTATTATGTTTAATAAATGTTTATATGTAAATAATTGTTAAGAACAATGATCGGTTGATTGAGAGGCCTGAGGCCGAACAATGAGTGTGAGATGATGTGTAGAGAAATTTGTAATCCCTTGGGTTTGATAAACATGTATTCTAAAAAAAGTGAAGAACTGTTTCGAAACCCAAACAGAGAAGACTTTACCAGAATTTCATTAGAATTTTAAATGTATCGAATGTAATTGAATGGACATAAATTTTATATGAGATGTATTATAAAAAAATACACTATTTTTACTAAGATCAAGGCTCAAAATGTTGTACAAAATTGCAGGTTGTTACAAAGATTACGAGGTGTTACATTAGTAGTCTAGTGGTAGCTCATTCTAAACTCAATAATACCATACATATTATGGCCAATCAATTTAATCATAATCAAAACGAACTAAAATAAAATAGATTTGGAACTTAATAGACTCATACATTTGTAGGGAAATTCTAGTGATATTTTATAGTAACAAGCACTCTAATAAGAATTTTTGCAAGCACTAAACTCATCTTATATATCATAAGGTATCATAACAACCTTAGCCCAATTTGGACGAGATTGCTCATGAGGTAACATCTACTCTACAAGTGTATAGGTAGTCTTAAGACAATCACATAACTCAACCATCTTATTTATGGCCAACTCAATCTATTTTCAAGTGGGTAGTGATAGAGGGTGAAATCGACTATTGATCATGAGATCATGATTTATAATGATGGTAAACGATCAAGTTCGAATAGAAAATGAGTCTTTATTAGGTTAACAAGTGAATATTATAGTATAACAAGAATACATACAAGTACTAGAAAGGATGCATGTAAATAAAAAAGTGCAAATTATATTAGAATTGTGTGTTTGTTTTTAAGGTAGCTTTTGTGGTTGTGGTTTTAAAAAAGTAAGTTTAAAAAAAGTTCGGTTAGCTGTGGTTAGTTGGATTTAGATACGTGTTTGGTAAAAATTATGGTTGAAGTTTATGTGTAGCAAAAAACATGTATAAAATATTTGGGGTAATTGTGTTTGGAAGTGTGGTTGCGGTTGCTTTTTACTTGGAAATGCATCAAAATAATGTTTTTTTATTTTTTAAAAATTATTTTTTATATCAGCATATTAAAATGATCTAGAAACACCAAACAAATAGTAATTAAAAAGGTGATTTTGAAACACAAAAACAAACAGGGTTTAAGGAATATTTTCGAAACTCGGTCAAAAAACATGTAAAAACTGCATTTCAAACTTAATTTTTTAATGGGTCTCATAGCATAAAACACAATTTTCTTTATTACGAAACATGTTACTATGTTTGTTTCACTGCTAACACAAAAGCTAACGAAAACAAACGCAACCTTAAAATTATATGTTTCTTATCTACCATATATTATTTTTATAGGGTTAGGATTAGCTCTATCTCCGTAATATTATAATTAAGCCATCTAGTAGCCGGAAACAATGACCAACCTCGTATACAAGATTTATTATGCAATTTACTTCCATCTTTATGTCATATATTGCTTTCCTTTTCTTATCACAATATTTTTTTTTTTCTTTGCAACTTTATTTACTCATTTTACCTTTTATTTTATTTTTAGTTTTTGACATCACTCATATTTTATTTCTGAGGTCAAATTTAGATTATAATTAGCGAGTTATTATCTGTTTTTAATCAAGATTAAATTTGTAATTATAGTTTCTTCTTCTTGAAATGAAGAAATGAAAAACAAGTAGCCACCAGATTATCTGAGATCAACAATGTTATAAACAAACTGCTTGACATTCCTTGAGGAGGTATGCTGGTATTCTGGCGTAGCTTTTTGTGGATGCTGGAGTTGTTTTTCTTTAAGTTATAATAAAAGAACGTAGTTAATGCATTAAAATTGACTCTAAGATTAGCGTAAAATCTTGAGCAGTTTAAATTTAAATTCATAAAATCATGTGAAAATCAGCTATCTTAATCTTGTTTTTATGTTTCAAAAAGTGTATTTGAAAAAAAAAATTATTTTATTTATTTTAAATTAATATTTTTTTTTATATTTTTAGATCATTTTGATGCATTGATATCAAAAATAATTTTTTAAAAATAAAAAAAATATTATTTTGATATATTTCTGAGTAAAAAATATTTTGAAAAACAACCGCAACCACACTCTCAAACATGCTCTAAACATGTTTATGTGTAGAAGGCTATAATATGATTTGATTTTCATAAAGTAAATTTAAATTTAAATATGGACCCTTGTAAATTCAATAAAAAGAAAAAGAAAATAGTCGTGATTAAGAACAGGAAGAACTAATCGTATTTAATTGTACTACCATAATACTCTCTTTATATATTTAAAAAACCCTTCAATTAATTGTTTTAGTTTTGTTTTTAAGACTTGCATGATAATATTTTGAACGTCCAAGTTTCTCTCACTTGTAAATAATTGTAATTTACTTTTTCTTATATTAATATTAATATAAATCTTGATTATATTCAAATAACATTACGATTGTAAAAGTTAAAAAAAAATGTAATTCCTCGTAATTGAAATATTTTTTAAAAGAAAAATAAAATTATTCAAGAATTATAGAAAGTAACAAGAATATAAATATGCAATAATAAATATTGAATTTTTAAAAAAAATGTAAAATATATTTTAGGAACAAAATGTTTGCGGAAAGAGTTATATAATAAAATTTATTGTAAAGCATTTCAAAGAAAAAATAAAAATAAAAAGTTTATATGAATTACAGAAATTAACAAGAATAAAAGCATGATAATAAATCTTAATCTTTTTTTAAAAAAAATTAAAAAATATTATAGGAAAAATATATGAGGAAAAAATTATAGAATAAAAACAAAATTTCAAATGTATTGTTAGAATTGTATAGGAAAAGATAATAAGATATATAAACTTAAGAAGAAGAAAAACATGAAAACTGATGTAATAAAAACATCCTTCTTGATTTATCTTTCAAAAACGCTATTTTATTATGATGACGTGGAGCGACATGATTGGAGAAAAATATGCCTATCTATCCAGCAGGTCCAATACTGCATTGGAGCCATTAGTTTCCATTAGCGAAAGATAGAGAAAAGAGAGAGAGAGAGAGAGAAGGATGATTCTGGTTTCACCGGATTGCCTCTCTAATTCTTATTCGTCGATGCTGTTTTCTCGCAATCCCATGCTCTCCTCTCATCTCTGCTTCACAATAAGAAGAAGGACGTTCCGAACGAAGACGAGTCGACGACTCTGTGTAGCGAGTAGTCTGATTACAAGCCCTGAGTCATTCGAAGTTGGGAGACTCATTGGCAGCTACGGCTTCATGAACATTACGAGGTGTACATATGTATAGTTATACTCTTTTTTTTTTCTTAATACAATTGATTAGTTCTAAATGGAATTGCATTTGTTTTCAGCTATTCGGCAGGAGGAATGGATTTTGAATATTCAGGTGGACAGCTGAAGGTTCAAGATGTAGGAGAAGGCAGTGTGAAGATCAGGTGCGCCTTTATTTTATTTTATTTTATTTAATCACAATATAACTAAGGGTTTGCATGTTGCTCTGATTTGTAGTAACTATTATATATATTCATGGCAGTTATTTTTCAGGCTTTACGAAGGAAGAATAGCGCAGGGTTCACTTAGAGGCACTCCTGTTGTTTTCAAGGTGATTTTTCTTTAAATTCTAGCAAGTAAGTGAATCATATACCGAGTAATATATGCTTTCCGACTTAAATCAATGCACATCTTCTAATATTTATTGTAATTCACTCGGTTGTGGTAAGGATCTTGCAGTGTATTATTATATTTTGCCAGGGGCTGAATATGTTATTCCCATTTCACGAGTTAATTAATGATTAAAGGAGAAGAGTGCGGCTAAATCTATATTTTCTTTTCTTTTCAAATTCTAATTTATTAAGGAATTTAACAACAACATTTACTAAATGTCCCCCTAAATCGAGAGCAATTGAAAATTATAGCGACTGTGCCATCTTCAATTTGACATTTCTCTCTTCCCAGTTATCTTTGATCTTCCTTTTCCTCCTTGTGGAACTTGAATGGATGTTGTAGACCCGTCACATTGCAAAGGTTTTTTTTTCTTCTTTTCTTTTCACACCGAGATTGCTGGTTATGAAGGTATATCCTGGACAGCGAGCTGGTGGCATAGAAGCTGATATGATGGCTGCAAATGAGCTCAATGCCCATGCTGTACTTCAGGTTGGATATTGAAGGCTTTTCAAATATTAGTGACATGTTATTTTCTTTTTTATATACCATGGAAGGTCTTTTCATGTACATCTTTCACAGAGCAGTTCAAAAGGTGCATGTCAGAATCTCCTGATGCTTGTTGGAGGATTTGAGACAAAAACTGGAGAACAGGTTTGTTATACCAGGTCAAATAAGAAAAACTAGTCATAGTTGTTTTGGGAATTTTCTTATATGATAAAAAATTGATGAAATTAATGTATACAGTGGCTTGCTTTTCGTAATGGTGGGAAATATAGTGCAGCAGACTATGCAAAAGTTACTAGTGAAAAAATTTCAAAAAGCATTTCGACCAAGGAAAACTCCTGGAATCATTTTGAACAAGAACAAAAAATAAAGCGCAGAAGATATTTTGTTATCAAGCTACTTCAGGGGGCTATTACTGGTCTAGCCTACATGCATTACCATGACAGATTGCACCAGAGTCTTGGACCATCTTCTGTTGTTCTCAAGTACGATCATAGATTTTCATGTTTCCCGTTTTAACTGTTACTGTCATATTTGTCTGCTTACTGATATTTTACACAATGTTTTACTTGAATAATGGCAGCACTATAGCAGAGAGAGAGGCTCCTTATTTAGTTCCACGACTTCGAGATCTAGCCTTTTCTGTTGATTTGAGGTGCTATTAAAATTCCTTTTCTTGCAATTACTTCTCAGAAGGCTTTTGTTTTCAACTTAGAAATGTTATCTGTAGACAAAACTCATCGTCCTTGACATTTAGAAACAGATCATATAAGTGATTCCTCTACATGCAACAACATTGTGGGCAAGCTCTTTGAAACAAACGTGGTTTAGTGAACCACAACTGAATGAATTCAAACATGTCAAAAAAATAAAACAGAGAGAGAGTGAGAGAAGGAATTAATCGCAGTTGCTATGTTCTTTTTGTAAATCTTGTGTAAGCTGTAACACGTATACGTGTTGACCTGTATGATAGCATGTAGCACATTGGTTCCTTTTATTTTAGTAACATGGATGCGCTCAATTTCTCACCCTTTTTTCACCACTATAATACTTTGTTAATATTTTGTGATTAGTGAGAATGTAACAAGCCAATCATTTAAATCTAGCGCTTCGTGAAGGAATTTAACAGTCAACTGATAATCAACCAGTTGTTCCGTCGCACTCAGATTTCTTATTATTAATATTATTATTCACATAGATGCAAACTGGCCTTCAGACAATCTATCTGCAGACTCTTGCAGAAAGGGATGGAGTTAACCATCAATCTCCATCATACAATATCCCCAATCCAATGAGGATCTGGTTTTCCCCAACTGTCTCCCAGATGTTTACCCAGATGGCAAACTGACGAGGATCTGGTTTTCCCAAACTGTCTCCCAGATGTTTCCCCAGATGGCAAATCGAGTTATGGAGGTGTTAAAGGTTTTCTTACTTCCAGGAATAGAAATTCGTTAAAAAACATTTAGGGATTTTCTTGGTGAATTGAAGGCAGACCAAATGATGTACACTTAAGAGAGAAGGGACTTAATACCATTGTAGATTCTTGTATGTGCCATCCATGTATCTTAATGCTTATAAGGAGATTTCTTACTTGTGACTGTAAGAGGCTTCTTGATATTGCAGTATAGTTTCACAGGTTTGAACACATTAGCGCATTTTCACTTCCAAACATGACTTATCAGGATTTCAAATTTAGAAGATGGCCGTGGGACATTATCAGAAGGACTTTGGAGAAGAGCAATTGCTGCTGGAGCCTCCACACCTATGGAGAAACGAGCCTTTGGAATTGCAGATGACATGTACTGTTTCAGAACTTGATGGTCCTATCATTAGTTTTTTCAGCTCTTTAGCTCCTTTGACCAATTTCTTTTCTGGTCCTACATAGATATGAAGCTGGTCTTCTTCTTGCATACTTGGCTTTCGTTCCATTTTGTGAAGCAGGCATTGTGGATGCTCTTTCTTTGCAAGTAAGCAGAAATATGACTACCTCTGATTAATTATTATATCATTTGTAGGCAGGCGTTTCTCTTCATCTACGTGATATAAGCAAGTCCAGAGCACCTGAAATCCTGAGCACATAATGCCTTTATACACCTTCAGAATGTGTTTTCCTGACACTAATAATTTATGCATGAACTTGCAGAGGCTTTTAGAAAACACTTTCCGACTCGATCTTGAAGCTATGAGAGAGTAAGATGATTTTTGTACCTTATTTTGACTTGCTTAAAGTCCATTAGCCAGTGCATGCATAAGATGAATTTGAGATTATAGGAGTTTAAAAGGTAAGAATCAGATACATTTATAAGCACCCTTCGTTTGGCTGAGCTTGATTTCAGGAGTTATGTTATGGTCTTATGCATCAAAACTGGGCTGCTTCTTATCTAGTTGAGTCCATGCGTAGATCATGATGCAGGTGATACTAGAACATTTGTAGATTCTACAAGAGCTACAGACACATTTTAGCAGTTTCTTTCTTAGTGGGGATCTATCTTGCACACTATGATTTTTCAAATATAGGATGAAATCCAAGTGAAAAAGTAGTTTGTATGCCAAAGGGAACAACAAATAATTCTCAGTTTGGCTCTGAGCAGAACCTCAAAGACTCTGCTACCCGTAGAACACGACGAAGATAAAATGCAAAGTAAAAACGAAACTCTACATTATATCCAAAATTCAGGAAGTTAACTTGTGTGTTTTTCACACATACTTGAATACTTAGATTCCTGCAGCTGGTTGTTTGTTTAAACGCTTTTTAAACACTAGTTTTCTACAGTGTATTATTTAACTATGCATTGCATATTTTTATGTAATGTTTAATTGATTGTTTAAATTTTAATAAAAGAACAAATTTAAGTATCGATTGAATTAATTTCTCGTGTGAGATTCAATATTGAAACAGTATTATTATATTTAACAGTTTGATTATGTTTTTGGCATATCAAACCAAAGGACAATGGCAATTATTTGGCCAAGAAATAGACAGTTTCCAACAGATTAGGAACTAAGCTCAAGCTTGTCATGGATCTTGAGGTGTCCAAATGCTTACACACTTGGTTTTTCCTCCTCTGTCTTTGCCCTTTCTGGTAAACAGATATTGTTTGGCAGATGATCGTTTGGAAGAAGCTGTGAAGTTTCTGGATATTGGTGACCGGGCTGGATGGCAATTACTTGAGGTTGAATCAGAGTTTAAAATAAACTACTTTAGTCGTCTATGGTTAATTATAATTTAAGATGGTTTTTTTTTTAAAGAAAAGAAAGCTATAATGCCTAACATTTGGTCTGCAATAATTCTGTGTCTTTCCGGTGTGCAGGCAATGCTAAATCCAGACTTCCGGAAGAGACCAATCGCAGAAGCTGTGCTTAAGCATCGATTCATGATCGGAGCTGTTGTTTGAGAGGCGAAGAGCAAGTTAAGTGTACATGATTGTAATTATCAAGAGCAACAATAAAAAAAAGAAAAGAAAAAAAAAAAAAGAGCATTTGCGGCCTCTTCATCATAGTATTTCTGCTTTTCCTTTGGAAAAAGTGACGCTGTCTCAGCTTTTGTATTGGTAGATGGTAACCGAGAGTGATTATTTTTTATATATATAAAATTAGCACGTCTAAAAATAAATGGTAAATTAGCACTGCTAAATCTCTTTTTGAAAAATAACATTCTTCATTAAATGTCTGCGAGTGAAAATTGTGATTTCTTAAAAAAAAAAAATTGATATTTTAAAGAAATTGTTAAAATAGACCGGCATAGTTTTTAAAAAGAATTTGAATTTTTTTTATTTTTTTCTTTAATTTAATTTTTTTTGATGATTTTAGATCATTTTGATGTGCTTTTGATATGCTGATATCAAAAATAATTATTTAAAAAATAAAAAATATTATTTTAATGTAATTTACTGTGAAAAATATTTTAAAAAATAACTAAACACAATTATCAGTTCTAATTTATCAACATTTTCTAAACTGTGTTATATAGAAAAATACCCATCAAAAGTTGTGATTTTATTATTATTATTATTATTATTATTTCGTGACTTAGCTCTAACATTCAATGCAATGGTGTTGTGTTGGAAAGATAACAACTTTTATCTCATCAGGGGGTGGAGGTCGGAGTACCTCCAACTGTATGATTACTGGGATATTTGTTTGGAATTATATTGTAGTAATATTTTTAAAAATATTTTTTTGATTATAAATATATATTAAAATACTTTTTTTTTTGTTTTTTATTTTAATATTAATATATTAAACTCATTAAAAAAACATGAAAAAATATATTCGATGTTTTGTAAAATAAAAATAATTTAAAAAACATGCTGTAACTCAATTCAAGATCCACACAAGGAAATGCAAAATCTTCTAGTCTCACGCAGTATTTTCAAATTGTTGTCTAACGCAGATTGAGATGACGGGTTTTTGGTCAGTCGGCATTTATACTTCAAATTTTTCAAATTTCACAGTCCCTCTAATAGTTTTTTAAAGTATTTTTATTTAGAAATATATTAAAATAATATTTTTTATTTTTTAAAATTATTTTTATATTAATGCATCAAAATAATTTAAAAATATCAAAAAATTAAAAACATTTTAAAATTTTTAAAACCACTTTAAAAAACAAAAACAAAATATTACTCAGTCACGCCATATGCAAATGTGCAAAACCAGTAAATAATCAGGTCTAAACAGGCCTACGGCAAAAGAGCCCAGTACAGACATGCTGGCCTAAAGCCCATTACAAATATAAGTCTACTTACTGAGCTTGCTAAAAGAATCTTACGAATTTCTCCTCTATCTAGGCTCTTCCACGTTCTTGCTTTCAACATAGTAATAATCAGAATCCAAAACTGCCTGCAGAATCAAGCAGGTAATCCCTTTTATTATGTTTTTCAACATTAGATTTCATTTGGGTCTTTCTTAAATCTCACTGGAACGTAGCTTTGCGTGACTATTTTGCTGTATTAATAGTTTTTTTTTCCTTCTCTTTTCATATGAATCATGATTCTATGAAGAATTATGGTTATAATCTAGTTTAAAGAGAATTATATGTGTTGGTTTGTTTCTTTCTGTGGGAATTGCAAGTTTGATATAACAATAACTCATAACATGATTTGGTCCCTCCTCCCCCACTCAATTTAGGGAATTATGAGTTACGAAGATTTGGACTGCCATGATTTCAGCATGGAACACAGCATAAAATCGTATAATTACAAAATGATAGTGCTGTTAGCCGCCACGTGGCTTATAAATCCATAAAAGAGATCTTCCAAAGAAGAACCCATTTATGTATTAAAATCCACGCTGCTTTGGACTTCAACGTTTTCCTGTTGGCATAAAACAAGTGATTTTTCGGTTTGTTGCTCAAATGATCATAGATAAACAACTTGGAATTTCTTTTTGAGCTACAATTTGCTATTTAACCACAAATGCGCTTGTTGTTCTTTAGATTGGTGCTTGTTTTGCTCAAAATAATGTCTCGCGTTTATGTTGGGAATTTGGATCCGCGCGTCTCCGAGAGGGATCTCGAAGATGAATTCCGGATGTATGGTGTTCTTCGTAGGTAATTTCTTTGGCACCTTGCATTGTTTGGCTGATTTGAGTGTTTTAGGAGTGCTGGATCTTTGTTGTTTCTTCCGTGTTAGTCATTGTTATTATTGTTAGCATTTAATTTTTCTCAGTATCCAAACCTGCTAGTTGACTTTTGCAATTATTTTAAAATTCAGGAGTATATTTGTGCGTCACGAATCTGCATATGGATATGCAGCTACTAGTATTATCAAAAGTTGCCAAGGCACTCTCTTGGGCCCCTAAGCTGAGCAAGGGGCTACTTTGGTGCCTGAAATGCCTGATGGCAAGGTGTTTAAATCTTTAGGTGCTTGGACTCTCGCTTAGGTCATTTTTATTTCTATTTTTACATTACTACCCTTTTTTAAGCTTTATCTAACTTATCATGGAGAGTTTCAATTGTTAAATTCTGAGAGTTGGGTACGTTAGGATGATGAAAGTTGCCCTTAGAGTTTTCATTAATCTTACTATTTGGAGAAAAAATAGAATTTTTAAGAGATGAATGGACTTTAAAGTTTTGGCTAGTATGTTAAGTGGGTTGCTAGCTGTTGACTCGTAAGTTTCTAGAATTTTCAAAGAAATCTTTCTAGAAATTTAAATATCCTACTACCTATTCCAAAATGCCTGTATTTCTTTTTGTTAGTTAGGATTATTTTCCATGTAGTGGGCATTAACTCTAAATTGATGGATTAGTGGATAGTGGGATGTCATGCATTAATGGGCAAACAACTAGTTCATGGAAGAAGTAACCACTACGTGCAGTTATTGAAGTTAGTTTTCAAGTATGGGTCTATAAAAGTTACAGCAAAGGAGGATAACAGTAGAACAATCAACACAACTGCAAATTGCAACTGCACCCAATGCAATTCTTTCAAGGTTCAGGTATCCTGAAACTTAAGGCTGTAATCTCGGAGGTTGAATCTTATAGACTATAGCTCTGGGGCATATAAGCAACTAGTAGGCTGTAGAGTTGCTTTATTGTCTTATTTGGTTCATGTCTGTGTGCAATCAAACTGTTCAAAGCAATTAACGCAAGGTTCCAATCCATGTACATAAACCTAGTGCCATGGATGTAAGTTCATACTGTTATTTCCATGTTGCTTTGTACTTAATGAATTAAAGTTTGCAGCCTCAGTTCCATTTGTTATTTGTTATTTGCCATTTCAATTACTGTTAAAAGTAGTTTAGAATTGCTTTGAATTGAATTAGCCCAGTTGTGAATAATAGAATTTTAGTTTAAAAAACTTTGCAACCTAAAGGCTGCACCGCTCTGACTTTGGTCAAGGGGAGGTCTATAGGATTAATATTAGCCATCCTAATTTAGTAGTTTACAAACTGACAGTGGAAACTCTATCTGTACATGAATTATTAGAAAAGTGCTTATTTGGACTTGAAAAGATAGAAAGAACGGTAGCAAAACTTCTCTACAGGCTTCTACTGAATGTACATTTAACTTTAATTGACCAAAGTCCTCTCAGTTGAGGAAGGCACTTAGAACCCTCAACACTAGCTAATGTCATTAGGTACATAAAATATATATTTGAACACTAGCTAATGTCATTAGGTACATAAAATATATATTTGAACACTAGCTAATGTCATTAGGTACATAAAATATATATTTGAAAAGTGCTTATTTTATTTGGACTCGAGAAGATAAAAAGAACAGTAACTAGATGGCTTTATTGGCT